>NC_092874.1:350654319-350886819 GCF_028372415.1 Notamacropus eugenii | reverse complement strand
TAATTGATAAGATCTATGGGATGTACATTCTACTATGTGTAGAATTTAATTTTTCCTATGTATATAGGTAAGACAAAAACTTTTGAGTGATTATATGCTTCATTTGGGAAATGCAGAAAAGTGAGTAGTATAAGCTAACTGTAACATATGGAAAACAAAATATAATGCTGGAGATAGTAAATCAATGATGTCACCAAAGAAATATATGACTGGAAAAAAAAACATTAGTTTAGTCAGGTAATGAGAATAAGAGATAACTTTTGAACAACACACATATTCTGTTGGCACGTTACATATGAAGAGGTGTTGAAGGACTACCACATATTCTGTAGACTGCCATCGGCAGATTTATGGGAAAAATAGGTTAGGAGTTAATCAGGCATGGATCCCTTTCATTACAGGAAATTCCTCTATAAATAAAATCACAGTTCATTGAAGAAGATGAAAATTCAGTTAAAAGGAAGCAACATGACAAACTGTTCTGACAAAGTAGTTGTATCACAGTATTATCTGAATGATATGGAGCAAAAACACATTTTACCATCACAACTAAATTTGAACAATCCTCCCAGCTACATTACCCTTCTAAGACTGTACAAAGCTAAAAACAATCATTAGTCTAGAAAGTCATGTCAATTCATCATGCATTAACTTAGATGCATAATGCAGATATATATATATTATATATGTCAGAATCATTTTTCTCTTGGGTTACAGCATTTGTTTTCAGCTATAATTATTTCTGTTATGCAGATATTGATGAATGCCAAGAATTACCAGGTCTCTGCCAAGGTGGAAACTGTATCAACACTTTTGGAAACTTCCAGTGTGTATGTCCCCATGGCTACTACCTCAGTGAGGAAACTTGTGTCTGTGAAGGTGAAGCAATTTCTTAAATTAAGTAAAGTAGAAAAATTAAAGGTTACTTCTAGAGAAAAATATCCCATTTACAAATTCCATGAGAAAAACCTGTTTATCTGGGCTCATTTAATTTCTTTCCAAGAAGTTTTGTGGGTCCTCAAAATTACATGGAGTGTTTCAAAAATATTTTCTCTGAAATGTTCATTTAAATGGTTCATGGCATATTTAAGATGCTGATGTTATACATTTACTTTCTATTGTTAGAGCAGTTTGGAAATAACTTAGTTTTTTTGTTTAGTTATTTTTCAGTCATATCAGACTCTTCGTGACCCCTTTTGGGGTTTTCTGGGCAAAGATATTGGAGTGATTTGCCATTTCCTTCTCAAGCACATTTTTACATATTAGGAACTCTTACATATGAGGCAACCTGGGTTAAATGACTTGTCTAGGATCACTCATGAAGATGAGTCTTCCTGATTCTAAGCCCATTGCTCTATCTATTGTACCACCTAGCTGCCCCACTTTGATCATAGTCTCTGTTAAAAAGAGAGTGAAACATTAATTCAGAAAATGAGAATACCTCATGAGAAAGAAAATTATCTTAAAATTATCATAAAAGAATTGGGTTTATGTCCTAGATCTGACACATACTGACTGTGTTGATCTTAGGAAAGTCTTAAGCTATCATTGTACTAGAGAGCTTCCAAATTGGAGAGAAATTGCAGATCTGGATTGGTGGAGAGCATTTCTTCATGAAATTAAATAAACCTGTTACTGAATCCAGTGAATCTATGCTCTCCTCTAATTCTTTCTGAGAGTTGAGCCTCTAGGACTTTCAGCACCACCATGATCCAATGACTCATTTTCCTAGAAGAGATCTAAATGAGCTCTCAGTTCTGAGGTTCCTCTTGGGAGACAGTTGTAGATCTTTTTTATGAAAAAAAAAATATAACATGATAGCTCCCAAGGAAGGCTGATAACACACTAGAATTTCATCAGGGTCCTAGCATAGTTTGTGTAGTTTCCCCTCCATCTCCCACCCTGCATCCCATAGACATTCTATGCCTACTCTGTTTTCAAAATAAAAACCTGTCTATAGGCAACAAGAATAAACAAATTTATAAAAACAGAATCAAGTTTATGACAAACAATGGTGGATAGGAAAACTGAGTATAATAGAGTTCTTTAAGCACAGAGTTTTCTCATCCAAGGAGGAAGAACTCTCCATTGATCAGGTTTTTCTTCTACTCAGGCTGCCATAGACATAGTCCATTTTCTGCTCCTTTACATAATCTACTGTTTCTTCATGTGTGCAGGGACCTGGCCCCCCATGCTCCCCTGCCTGTGTTCCTCTTCCATATCAGCATAGAATCTAGGTGGAGCAGTGGATAGGAAATCAGGAAAATCTGAAGTCGCATCTAGACTCAGACACTTACTGTGTGACCCTGGGCAAATTACTTAACCTCTAGTTGCCTCAGTTCCTCAGTCGTAAAACATCACAGGGGTGTTGTGAGGATCAAATAAGATAATAACTGCAAAGGGCTTAGCTCAGTACTTGGCACATAGTAGGTGCTATAGAAATGTTTATTCCTTCCTTTTCCCCTCCCTAAAGTTCCTTGGGCTTCTATATCTACTCTGACCACCCCACAAAGAGCTACTGAATTCTTTCATCAAAGCTTATGTTCAGGACTATATTACTTTTTTTTATTTTTTACATATTTTACATGCATTTCCTTTTTCAACAAGGAAACATCATTCTACGTAGACTACTAATTTTAATTGTTATTGTATTTGATAATTACACCTGAAAGAGTGTAGGAGAGGGTAAAAGACCCTTGGCAAAAAAAATTGGTTTAATAAAGAATGACTCTTATCTTATAGGTCACTGGTCACCGAACTTTTTTTTATCATGCACCTCACCTGTAAAGTATTTTTAAATTGTCATTCCAATGTGTGCATATGTAACATGTTAATAGACAGATATAATATAAACATAAAACTGTACTAATACATGTTAATTTTAAAACTTACACAAAAGATGGAAATAGGAATTGAACTTGTCATTTCATTAACATAAGAAGTAGCTGGGAAAGGAAACTCTTTTTAATGCAGGTCAATGCCTTATCTGCAACTTTTTAAATTTAATAATCCCCCTCCCCAAAGACATGTAAAAACATTTTTTAACATTCTTTTTAAAAATTTTAGGTTCCAAATTCTCTTTTTCTCCCTGTTCCCATCGAAAAGGCAAGAAGTTTGATATATTTTTACATGTACAGTCACGGCACTCATACAGTCATGTAGTGAAAGGAAACACACACACACACACACACACACACAAACTCCAAGAAAAATGAAGAAAAAGTATGCTTTCATCTGCATTTAGACTCCATCAGTTCTTTCTTTGGAGATGAAGAACATTTTGTTTCATAAATTCCTGCAGAATTATTTTGATTCATTGTCTTGGTGAGATTAGCGAAGTCTTTCTCAGCTGGACATCGTACACTATTGCTGTTACTGTATATAATCAGAGAAACATGTACCTTTTTTTCACAGTTATGGTTACCATGTAATTCCTTCCATTCTGTTTTCCCCATTTTTCTTATTCTCTCTCTTATTTCACCCTGTCCATTCTCAAAAGCATTTTGCTTCTTTTATCTTTCCCAATCTGCTCTCATTCCTATCTCTCACCCCCCGCCCCCACTTTCTCTTTTTCTCTTCTCCTTCTCCTTTTTGGAATGGTAAGGTAGATTTCCATACCCAGCTGAGTTTGTGTGCTCTTCTGTCCTTGAGCCAATTCTGATAAAAGTAAGATTCATGCCCTTCTCTCCCCACTGTCCCCATCTTCCACTACATTGTAGAAGTTCTTTTGCACCTCTTTTATGTCAGATAATTTACTTATTCTGCTTCTCTCTTTCCCCTTTGCCAAATATATTCCTCTTTCTTACCCCTCAGTTACTTTTTTGGTATTCTTCCTGTTATATTCAACTTACACTCATTCCTTGTCTATGTATACTCCTTCTCACTGCCCTAATAATGAAAAATATTTTCAGAGTTAGAAGTATCGTTTCCTCTTGTAGGAATGTACATAGTTGAACATTATTGAATCCCTTATGATTTCTCTTTCCTATTTACATTTTTAATACTTTTCTTGAATTCTGTATTTGAAAGTCAGATTTCCTATTCAACTCTGGTCTTTTCATCAGGAATGCTGTCTTCTACCCTGGAACTTTTGCCAGGGTCAGGGTCCCGGATCCACTGCAGCTGCAATCTCTGGTGTGCTAGTGCACCTCTTCTCCCTGAAATCCAGGATGGCAGCCCAAATCCAAGTATGGGCAATGAAACACAGTTCTGCCACTTGTACTGGAAAAGGGAACTCTGTCATGTTCTTCTGACCAGTTTTCTTGTCCCTTTTCCCTCTTTGGGCTGAGAGGTTCACCAACCACCACTGATTCAGTTGCCCCCATGACCTACTTAAAGCTGGTTTGCTGGGGCATGGCAGCCTGCACTGGACTATGTTTCACTCTTACCCCTGTGCAACAGATCTTTCCTGCTGATTTTCTAAGTTGCCTAGGGCTGGAAAATTGCTTCACTGTGCCTTTTTGTGGGTTCTGCCACCCCAGTATTTGTTTGCAAGCATTACTTAAGTAGTTTGGAGGGGTTTTGGGGGAGAGCTCAGGGGAGTCCCTGACTGTTTTCTGCCATCTTCTATCTACAACTTTTAATTTTAGAGAATTAGCCTGAGGTCTTAAAGGTTGAGTGAAATGACCACACCAACATGAATCAGAAATAGTGCTTGAAATCAAGTCTGACCTGGCCTTTGAAATTCACTTGGGTCCATTATGCCATGGTGCCTTTCATTATAAAAACAATAGAAAATTTTAAAGGATGAGATAAAAATGAAATAATATTTGACATTATGGTACTTTTGGGAACCACTGGAGTTTATTGCATAGAAGCAACATATTCTGGCTTTTACTTCAGGAAAATTTCTTTGTATATGTAGTGGGAGAATTAGAAAGAAAAGAGACTTGAGACAGGAAAACCAACTAGGAAGTTACTGCAATATTCTCCAGGTGAGAGGCCATGGGGGCCTGAACTAGGATGGTTCATTGTGTATTAAAGTTACATATACTATTGTGAATAGAGAAGGGGAATAGATGTGAGAGATGCTGTGGAGGTAGCATGGCAAGATTTGGCAATTGACTAGGTATGTAGAGTGAGATAGAGAGAAAGGGACTGGAGGTGACACCAAGATAATGAACCTGGGGGACTGGGAGGAGGATGGTACCCTTGAACACAATAGGGAATGTTGGGAGAGGGTGGATTTAGGAGCTGAGGTGCTGGTTAAAACACTTTCATTACAGCTCATCCTGTAAGACTCACTCTGTCCAATTCAAAATAAAAATAGGAAAACCTCTGATCTGTCACTTCCCCAGAAAATAGAGCTCACTCTCCAAGGCAGAGTAGTTGAAGGCCTAAGGGCTCTTGAGGGCAGGGAATGGATATTGTGTGGAGACAGGACTAATATGGCATCCGTGCAGCTGCTGCTGTGAGTGCTCCAGTATCAGTTCAATTAAATTGCCTTGAGGGCCCCATATGGGGGTTACAAGGGAGGAGATTAAGGAATTGCTGGTAAGGGTAGGTGGGATTATATGAGAAACAAGCCCTAGGACTGGCTATCACAGAGAAGATCAGATATCACCTATCCTTCTACTCTCTAATTAGAGAATCACACACTCTTTGTAGTTAAGCCATGGCCCCTTTGGAATCAGGCCACTAAAATCAGTTATGAAAAGTATTTCTAAGATAAATGCTATATTATCTTATCATGGGTCTATTATGGTCCAATATGAACCTCTAATATTTAATATGAATATGGTAGAGACAGAGTGCTATCCTTCAGATCAGGAAGACCTAATTTCAAGCCCAGTGTCTTAGGTGCCTTACTAAAATTATAAGCTATAGAAGACTTAAATCTATCAGTAATGAGAGTTTTCTCACTAGGAGATCCCCAGCCCAAAGTAATTTTCACACAAAGAGCTCCCTATCCCAAAGAAATATACTTATATTTTAATGTTAGGAAATATCTTTTTCAATAACTATTATTTAGTAGTTTCTGGTTAGTAATAATGATTTATTCTTTTTCTAGCTTTTGATGAATGTTTTGTACATCCTGGTGTCTGTGGGCCTGGGACTTGCTATAATACTTTGGGAAATTATACCTGCATCTGTCCTGCTGAATATACGCAAATCAATGGTGGACATAACTGTGTGGGTATGTAAAGTTCTGTATAATATATTATTATTTTAATTTTTAAGATTTTCATCTCATTTCCATAAACTATTCAAAAAATCTGACAAATCTTTAAGACTGATGACAAATTTGGGAACATTTCTTATATGTGTAAAGCTTGAAAACTCTTGTTACAATATCATATTTTCTAAACTTGCCTACAAAATTGCTGAGATTTTAAAGAAATGTTTATTTTCATATACAAAAGTATGTATTAAAAGATAACATTAGTAAACTAGAGGTAGGAGGAAATCTTCTCAAGTAATGTTTATGTCCTATTTATAACATATGAGCTTTACCCTTAAAAGATGAAAGAGACCGTAATCATCATCTAGTCCAATCCTTTCATTTTACAAGAGATAATACCTGAGAAGTAAGTGTAGTATTCCAGGTCACACAGACAGTTGATGACTGAAGCAGAATTTTATACTTAATTTCTTATTTGGAAATGATTATCTTGATAAAATTTAGAAACAAATAATTACAGCATCCTGTTTGATAAACTCAAGGATCCTTACTACTGGATTATGGACTCATTATATAAGAGAAACTTCTGAGAAAACTAGAAAGCAATTTGGTAGAAATTAAATTTAGACTAACATTCTACAACATATGCCACAATAGGCATGCACTGAATGGACACAATATCTAGATATAAAATGTCACATTATTAAAAAATTAAAGGGACAGAAAAGGAGATATTATTCATCACTGTAAGACAGAAAGAGTTCTTGACTAAAAAATGGACACAGATGATTACAGGACATTACATCAACAATTTTGACTACCTCACCACTGCAAAGGTTTTGCACAAAATTATTGCAGTTAAAATAAGAAGACAAGGAGGTAAATGGGAGAAAATCTCAAGTAAATTTTTTGTTAAACTCTTGATATCTATAATGTTGAAGCAGTAAACACTCTGACACACACAAGAGGGCCTGCTGTGCAGGTTCTTAGACCTGCTTTTCTAAAAGGAAAGCAACTTTTGAGGCATCAACAATCTTCTTTAATTACATTCACCAATATAGACAATATAAGCAGAGAAAAAAAATCCAGCAGACAGGGCCTTTAACTGTCTGACCATAAACAATACATACATTACAGATCAGCAGACAGATCCAACTGTCCAATCATTACATATATACATAGTTACCAGAGAAAGAAGCACCAACATCTGGGTTTTCAAAGCTGCTACCCAGTTCTCACCTGGAACATGAACCTTCTTCCAAGTTCCCAAAGCGAAACTTTTTCTCAGAGTGTACACACACACACACACACACACACACACACACACACACACACACACACACACATTTTTCAGAGCAGGAGGGCATGACCTTCCTGACCCAGTGCTTCATCAGCAATTAACAAAAGGTGTGGGGGGAGGAGCCAAGATGGCAGAGTAGAAAGATACATATATGCTAGCTCCAAACCCACAGCCCATAAAATACCTATAAAGAAGAACTCCCAACAAATTTGGGAGCAGCAGAAGCCACACAACAATGGAGCAGAGGATATTTCTGTTCCAGAGAGACCTGAAAAACTGACCCGAAAGGTCCCTTGCGCACCATACTGGAGCACAGCCCAGCCCTGACTGGGCCACGTGGCACCAAGAGGAGCATATCTGAGAAGGCTTCAGGGACAGAATCTCCAGCAGCCATGCAGGTCCCTTCACCCATAGGTGACAAGGGTCGGTGAGAGGGTCTCTTTGGCTGGTTGAGAGGGGAATAGGGTGTCCCCATAACTCAGGCGCCTTCGGGAAGCAGCAGCGGACGGGGCTTCCAGAGCAGGTAGGAGCTCGGATCCATTGTTGAAGGTCTCTGCATAAACCCCCTGAGGGAACTGAGCCCTGAGTGGCGTCCCTGCCCCCACCCCAGCACCTGAACTTAATCTCACACTGAATAGCAGCCCTGCCCCTGCCTAAAGCCCTGAGGCTGGGAAGCAGCATTTGAATCTCAGACCCCAAGCCCTGGCTGGGAGGATCTGGAGGCAAAGTGGGTGTGAAAAGAATACTCAGAAGTCAAGCCACTGGCTGGGAAAATGCCCAGAAAAGGGAAAAAAAATAAGACCACAGAAGGTTACTTTCTTGGTGAACAGGTATTTCCTCCCTTCCTTTTGGATGAGGAAGAACAATGCTTACCATCAGGGAAAGACACAGAAGTCAAGGCTTCTGTATCCCAGCTCACCCAATGGGCTCAGGCCATGGAAGAGCTCAAAAAGGATTTTGAAAATCAAGTTAGAGAGGTGGAGGAAAAACTGGGAAGAGAAATGAGAGACATGCAAGTAAAGTATGAAAAGCAGGTCAACACCTTGCTAAAGGAGACCCAAAAAAATGCTGAAGAAAATAACACCTTGAAAAATAGGCTAACCCAATTAGCAAATGAGGTTCAAAAAGCCAATGAGGGGAAGAATGCTTTCAAAAGCAGAATTAGCCAAATGGAAAAGAGGTTCAAAAGCTCACTGAAGAAAACAGTTCTTTAAAAATTAGAATGGAACAAATGGAGGCCAATGACTTTATGAGAAGTCAAGAAATCATAAAACAAAACCAAAAGAATGAGAAAATGGAAGATAATGGGAAATACGTCATTGGAAAAACAACTGACCTGGAAAATAGATCCAGGAGAGACAATTTAAAAATTATGGGTCTACCTGAAAGCCATGATCAAAAAAAGAGCCTAGACATCATCTTTCATGAAATTATCAAGGAAAACTGCCCTGATATTCTAGAACCAGAGGGCAAAATAAATATTGAAAGAATCCACAGATCCCCTCCTGAAAGAGATCCAAAAAGAGAAACTTCTAGGAACATTGTGGCCAAATTCCAGAGTTTCCTGGTCAAGGAGAAAATATTGCAAACAGCTAGAAAGAAACAATTCAAGTACTGTGGAAATACAATCAGGATAACACAAGATCTAGCAGCTTTTACACTAAGGGATCGAAGGGCGTGGAATATGATATTCCAGAAGTCAAAGGAACTAGGACTAAAACCAAGAATCACCTACCCAGCAAAACTGAGTATAATACTTCAGGGGAAAAAAATGGTCTTTCAATGAAATTGAGGACTTTCAAGCATTCTTGGAGAAAAGACCAGAGCTGAAAAGAAAATTTGACTTTCAAACACAAGAATGAAGAGAACCATGAAAAGGTAAACAGCAAAGAGAAGTCATAAGGGACTTACTAAAGTTGAACTGTTTACATTCCTACATGGAAAGACAATATTTGTAACTCTTGAAACTATTCAGTATCTGGGTACTGGGTGGAATTACACACACAGACAGAGAGCACAGAGTGAATTGAAGAGGATGGGATCATATCTTAAAAAAATGAAATTAAGCACTAAGAGAGAAATATATTGGGAGGAGAGAGGGAGAAATGGAATGGGGCAAATTATCTCTCATAAAAGAGGCAAGCAAAAGACTTTTTAGTGGAGGGAAAAAGAGTGGAGGTGAGAGAAAAACATGAAGTTTACTCTCGTCATATTCCACTAAAGGAAGGAATAAAATGCACACTCATTTTGGTATGAAAACCTATCTTACAGTACAGAAAAGTGGGGGAGAAGGGAATAAACAGGGTGGGGGTGATGATGGAAGGGAGTGCAATGGGAGGAGGGAACAATTTCAAGTCAACACTCTTGGGGAGGGACAGGATCCAAAGAAAGAATAGAAGCAATGGGGGGGGGCAGGATAGAATGGAGGGAAATATAGTTAGTCTTACACAACGCGACTATTGTGGAAGTCATTTGCAAAACTACATAGACATGGCCTATATTGTATTGCTTGCCTTCCAAAGGGAAGGGGGGGAGGGAGGGATGAAGAGAAGTTGGAACTCAAAGTTATAGGAACAAGTGTCGAGTACTGTTCTTGCTACTAGGAAATAAAGAAATACAGGTAAAGGGGTATAGAAATTTATCTGGCCCTACAGGACAAAAAAGAAGTTGGGGACAAGGGAAGGGAGAGATGATAGAAGAGAGGGCAGATTGGTGATAGGGGCAATTAGAATGCTCGGTGTTTTGGGGTGGGGGGAGGGGACAAATGGGGAGAAAATTTGGAACCCAAAATTTTGTGAAAATGAATGTTAAAAGTTAAATAAATAAATTTTAAAAAATTAACAAAAGGTGTATGTCTTCCTAGCAAATGTGAGATGCTACTATTATTGTTTAAATACTTGATACATGATAAAATCATGACAGTTTGGTGACTAGAGGAAATGTACTTTGAGAGTTCAAACACTTAAAATGAATGGGCCATTTTGTTTTATGACTAGAAAGTCAAGAATAATAGAAAACAACCCTCCCCAAATATGAGGCCCATTAATGGGCAGGGAAGATTTTTCATTAACATAAGTCTCATTAACATAACAAATATATAGAGAGATTTTATTTAAAGGCTCTTCTACAATAGATAAATTGTCAATCAGACAGTTCTCAGAAAAAGAAATGCAAGCTATGAAGCATATGGAAAAAAATATCCCAAATCACTAACAGCAAGCAAAATGCACATTTAAGCAACCTTGAAGTTCTAACTCTGGACCATCAGATTGAACAAGTTTTTAAAAAAATCAAAAATGCAGAGTTATAAAGGGATTTGCAAGGACAGGCACAGTTAGTGGAATTATAAATTGGCCCAACCATGCTATAAGTCAATTTGGAATTCTTTTGCAAACCTATCAATACCACTATTAGGCACAAAATCCCAAAGAAATGAAACAAATAGGGAGAGGACCCATATGCACAAAATATTTATGGCAGTATACATTTTGGTGATACTTGAAAAAACACACCTAGAGTTAAAGAAAGATGCCCGTAAATGGGGAGATGACTGAACAAATCATAGTATATGAATGTAAAGGGATGTTATAGTATGGGAAAAATGATGGAAACAATGGATTCAGAGAAACTTGGGTAGAGTTGCATGAATTAATGAGGTGGACAAACTCAGAACACAAATTACATAACAGCTACATTGTGTGAAGGAGAAAATCTGGAAAGAATTAAGGACTGGACACTACCATGAAGAACCACAACTCTAAAAGATCAGGGATGGATGGCAAAGAGGTGCTAGACTAGCAGTGCATAATATGACATTTTCAGACATGATACATGTGTGAATTTGTTTTGCTTGGCTATTTTCACTTGTTACATAGGAGGGCTTTTATTTTTTTAAGAAAGGAACATTATGTTGGGATAGGAGAATATGATACAGTGATGCCAAAAAGAGAAACAAAGAAAAGGGCTCCAAAAACATGTTTTTAAAGTTCACGTAAGCTAGCTGAAAGAAGTTCAGTAAGAGAAAGATTAGTAGGGCAGTTTTGTAACTGTTGAATGTAAGGAAACCACCTGTACAAAATATTAACAATTTCATATACAAACTTTTTTCTTTGTTATTTACATATGGAAATGATCATGTTTTTCAAATTTATATTAATAAAATTTTAAAAAATTTTCTTGGCACATTCTAAAAAGCTTAACAGAGATTAGGTCTACAATTGTTTGAGCTTCAGAAATGAACAACTAATTTATTTGTCACCTTACAACTGTTTTTTTCTATTTATAGACATGAGAAAAAGCTTTTGCTACCAGAATAAAACCACCTGTGAAAATGAACTACCATTTAATGTGACCAAGAGGATGTGCTGCTGCACATATAATTTTGGCAAAGCTTGGAATAAGCCTTGTGAATCGTGCCTAACTTCAGGAGCAGGTGAGAATTCATTTTTATAATTCTGTTAAAGGTCAATCTAGAAACCTAAATATCCATTATAAAAGCTGTGCACTAAACCCAGTGTAAATTAAGATCTGAGAGGCAGCGTGATGTAGTACTGAACTTGGAGTCGAGAGATTAAATCCAGTGCTGACTCAGACATTTACTGACCGTATGACCTGGTGAAGTCACCTATTAGAATGAGTTTCTTCATCTGTGAAATGTAAATATTTATCCTTGTAGTACCTACCTTACTGATTTGTTGTGAGTAAAGAGTTTTTGCAGACCTTAAAACGATATACAAATGTGAGATGTTATTATTATTGTTTAAATACTTGTACACATGAAATTCTGACAGTCTGGTGACTAGAGGAAATATACTTTGGGAGTTCAAACACTTAAAATAAATGGGCCATTTTATTTATGACTAGAAAATCAATAGTAATTTTATATATTTTGTGGTGTATGTCTATTAATACTATAGCTAAAATCTTTTTCTGCTTTATATTAAGCATTGTTCTATTTCATATGTTTTATTTTTTTCAAGTCTTTTTGCCTGTAAAATTATATTTGTTCAGCAAAATTTATATGAAAAACTTACATTCTTATATGAGCCTCTTTCTTTCCTTCTTATCTGTATTCTTGCAGCTCCTAAAGACAGGATTAAGATAGGATGACTATCTTCCTTGTTATATACATTCAAATTTTTACCTACATACAGAAATAATTATGAAAGCTATATTGAAGAGAGCAAATTTAGAGCTGGAAAGGACCTTCAAAGTAACCTAATTCAATATCTTTCATTTTCTGTTTGAGGAAACTGAGGCCCATAGAGGTTAATTGGCTTATCCAAGATTATACCCATAGTGTTTAGCATGGTGAGGATAAAATACATTAAAGGGATGGTGCTAGATTCTTATTATGCCTACTTTAATAGGATCTGGATCTTTCAGGCTTAGAAGGTCAGTACTTATTTAATAGCTTCTTAGTATGCATGTTTGTATGTTTTTTTAAAGCAAATCATTGAAAATGATTATGAATTATTAGATATGCATTTGAATTTGTATTTAATGAGATGATAACCAATCACTGGAAAAACAATCCAGAAGGTCAGATAGATTTAGTTAATAAATTACATTGGTTGACAGAACAGATTTGCTAATGTAAACTAGAAATAGTTTATAGCAATGAATATTAAGTTTGCCCTTTGTTACAAAAATACTTTCCAAGATGTTTGACTTGAAGATCTGAGGACCCTAATATTCATTTCTTCTCAGTATGTTTATTCTTGTTTTATAAGGACATTAGCACTTCCTCTAAGAATGATAATTGACAGCTATTGTTAGAATAATTTGTAGTTTACTCTGGAAACAAGCATGAATTAATACATGTTAAAAATGAAAACAATATTAAATTCCTTAACCTCCTGATCTTCAAGTAAGTAAATTGTGAAATTTAATAAGCTACTGAAATGTTGATTGATATATTAATTACTTAATAATATCAATATATATGTAGGAAAAGATAAGGATCTTGAACTAATAAATTTAAATATATTAAACATTTACTGTTACAAGCTCTGGGTTACACTGGAGATACAAATAGAAAAATTGACACAATCCTTGCTCTAAGAGAAATCACATTCTAATTAGGGGAGAGAATACAGAAAAGAAAATTCAGCTTTGGGGCAGGTGAAAAGGCCTGGAAGTACAAAGGTTAGAATATGAGCCTGACAGCAAGACTCAGGTCTTTAGGTGACCTATTGAAATATACATTACAAAGGTTCTTTTTTCTATAACGAAAAATATAGTTCTTCCATACAAATGCTTCCATATAATGTAATTTCTTTGAAAAGTTGTAAACTGACTTGAGGACACTGCCAAACCAGCTGAAAAGAATATTGGATTTTAATTCAAACGACCTTGGCTTAAAAAGCTGTACGCTGCCTGTATGGCGTTCAGCAAATTAGATAACTTCTCTGCACCTGATTTTCCTTATTTTAAGGTAGGGGAGTTCCCATATATTCTAAATCTATAATTCTGTAGCTCCCATTTTTCATAGGACTTGAAAATTACATAAACTATTTAAAATATTTGCTCATAGGTGTTCATTTAACTTATTCCAGAGGGTATTTTTTTTTTTTTGGTATCCTTATGTAATTTTCTTTTTCTAAGATCAATGCAGATTGATTTTATCTTGACTAAAAGGATTGGACCAATGATCTAATTGATACAATGATAGATAATATTTACCAAATATTGTATTAAGCTTAGCTTTACAATTATCTCATGTGATCCTCACAACTCTTCTCAAACGTCGGTGCTATAATGTTGATTTTATAGATGAAGAAACTGGGATAAACAGAGGTTAAGTGACTTGCCCAGGGAGACACAGATATTAAGTGTTTTAAGGCTGTATTTGAACTCAGGTTTTTCTGATTCCAAGGTATAGGAAACTCATACATGGGAAAAGTCCATTTTATAATGCAAGCAGCGCCCTAATGGCTTGCCCAGTGTATAGCAAGCAGTGAATGTCCAAAACAAGACTCGATTTATCAACTTCTTTCATTTCACTTCTTCTTGGCTCCACAGCCAATTCTTATTTAATATAACATGCTGCCTGTATTTGAATGAAAAAAAGCACTGAGGATATATTTTAAAAAAGGAGGGAAATGTCTCTGTTTATAAGAAAAGAATACTATGGAAAAATGGCCACTATGCAGTAAATTTTGTCAAAATTATCTTTCCAATAGCCATTTTTGTTGAAATGAATGAAAAATGTTAAGTCAAATCAATCTGATATTTTATTTTGTACTGTTTCAGAACATGGAAAATAGAGGAAGGGTAAGAACCTTTTTAACCTGAAAAGGTAATACATTTCCTCTGTCTACAAAGCACAATTAAGAAGCTAACTTCCCAGGAAAACAATATTATTATAGCCTGTGCCTTTATTAGTAAAATGTAATTGAAAGATTTGTAGTTGAAATGAGTATATATTATGACTGTAAACAATAATAATTGTTGATGAATTTTAGAAATAATGTGAATTGTTGTTTGCATTGGTTGTCAATATTTTTTAACCAGTGCATTTGCTTTGTTTTGATTTTAAAGTTGAATATAAAGCCTTATGTGGAAATATTCCTGGATTTACCTTTGACATTCATACAAGTAAAACTGTAGGTAAGTTTTTCTAAAAAGCTTTTTCTAAAATATGCTTATTTACACATAATATATACACATTTAGTATTAAAAATCACTAAAGTGTTTTAAGATAGCAAAATATTACAAGAAATCATGATTTTTACTCTTACTTTTTGATCCTTTGCTAAGGATTTGGGAACCTGGTTTTCTACTAACAGAAAAGGATTGTCATTTTTTAAAAGAATGACACATTTGTATCTTCCTGAACAATTAAAACAATATCTAAATATGACAAATTAAAAATTATGTTTATACCATAATTTCTTGACCATATTGTGTATAGGAGTAATGAGTCTAAAAATTTTATGAGTATTAGACATATCTTATACTCATTTATTTCCTGTGTATCAGCATTTAGTGTTTCACATCCAAAAAAAAATTGCTAATGTCAGGTGAATGCGCATGCTTCAAAAAAATGTTGTCATTTTAAAATTTCTCAATTTATATTGTTAAGTTTCTAAACTAGCTCCATGAAGGAAAGGCCACATTGTAGTTGTCAAATACTAAATCCAAGGTGACTCTTGAAAGGAGAATAAAGTTTAAGGAATTGTTTTCTCTTACATCTACTTCCACCCAAGCCAGATACAGCTACTATTTGGATAACAAGTAGTCTTAGAGCAAATGACTTTTTTTTTTTTAGGTTTAAATTTATTTATTTGTTTTTAGTTTTCAACATTCATTTCCACAAGATTTTGAGCTTCAAATTTTCTCACCATATTTTCTGTTCCCCTCACCCCGAGATGGCATGCATTGTGATTACCTCTTCCCTCAGTCTGTCCTCCTTTTTACCATTCTTCCCTATCATCCCTTTCCCCTTTACTTTCTTGAAGGGCAAGATAGATTTCTATACCCCATTGCCTGTATATCTTATTTCTCAGTTGCATATACAAACAATTTTTTTTAACATTTGTTTTTAAAACTTTGAATTCTAAATTCTCCCTTCTCTCCCCACCCACCCCCATTGAGAAGACAAGCAATTCAATATAGGTTATGCATATGTAGTTATGCAAAACACCTTCATAACAGTCATGTAATGAAAGACTAACTACATTTCCCTCTATCCTATCTGGTTTCCCCAGTTATCCTATTTTCTCCTTTGACCTTGTCCCTTTTCTAAAGTATTTGCTTCTGACTATCCCCTCCCCTAATCTGCCCTCCTTTTTGTCATCCCCACCCTCTTATCTCTTTCCTCCTACTGTCTTGTAGGATAAGTTGCCTGGTTGAGTGTGTATGTTATTCTCTCCTTAAGCCAAATCCTATGAATGTAAGGTTCACTCGTTGCTTCTTACCTCCCTCCTCTTCCTCCCCATCATGAAACCTTTCTCTTCTTTCTTTTATGTGAGATAATTTGCACTATTCTGTCTCTCCCTTTCTCCTTCTTCCAATATATTCCTCTCTCATCAGTTAATTTTATTTTTAGATAGCATGCCTTCATATTCAACTCACCCTGTGCTATGTATCTATGTATCTGTGTATCTATCTATCTATCTATCTATCTATCTATCTATCTATCTATCTATCTATCTTGTCTATTTATTTCTTCCAACTACCCTAATACTGAGAAAGGTCTCATGAGTTACAAATATCATCTTTCCATGTAGGAACATAAACAGTTAAACTTTAATAAGTTCCTTATGATTTCTCTTTCCTGTTTGCCTTTTCATTCTTCTCTTGATTCTTGTATTTGAAAGTCAAATGTTCTATTCATCTCTGGTCTTTTCATAAAAAATGCTTGAAATTCCTCTACTTCACTGAATGATCATTTCCCCCCTGAAGTATTATGCTCAGTTTTGCTGGGTAGGTGATTCTCGCTTTTAATCCTAGCTCTTCTGACTTCTGGTATATCATATTACAAGCCCTTTGATCCCTTAATGTAGAAGCTTCTAGAACTTGTGTTATTCTGATTATATTTCCACAATACTTGAATTGTTTCTTACAGGTATGTAAGATGTTCTCCTTGACCTGGGAGTTCTAGAATACAATATTCCTAGGAGTTTTTCTTTTATTGTCTCTTTTCAGAGATGATCTGTGGATTATTTCTCTTTCTATTTTAATCCTCTGGTTCTAGAATATCAGGGCAGTTTTCCTTGATAATTTTTTGAAAGATGATGTCTATGCCCTTTTTTTGGTCATGACTTTCAGGTAGTCCCATAATTTTAAAATTATCTCTCCTGGATCTAGGTCAGTTGTTTTTCCAATGAGATATTTCACATTGTCTTATATCTTTGCTTTCCCTTGGTTCTGTTTTATAATTTCTTGATTTCCCATAAAGTCATTAGCTTCCATTTGCTCCGTTGTAATTCTGAAGGAATTATTTTCTTCAGTGAGCTTTTGGACCTCCTTTTCCATTTGGGCAATTCTGCTTTTTGAGACATTGTTATCCTCATTGACTTTTTAGACTTCTTTTGCTATTTGGTTTAGTCTATTTTTTAAGGTGTAATTTTCTTCAGTATTTTTGGGTCTCCTTTAGCAAGCAGTTGACTCATTTTTCATGATTTTTCATGATTGCATCACTCTCATTCCTCCTCTCAATTTTTCCTCTACTTCTCTTACTTGGTTTTCAAAATCCTTTTGGAACCCTTCCATGGCCTGAGACTAATGAATATATTTTTTGGAGGCTTGGGATGTAGGAGCCTTGATCTTGGTCCTACCAATTCATAATCCTCTTGGAGGCTTTTGATATAGCTTTAACTCTGCTGACCTCTTCTGGTTGTATGCCCTGATCTTTCTTGTCACCAAAGTAAGATTCCATGGTTTGAGTTCTTTTATGATGCTTACGCATCTTGCCAGTCAAACACTTGACTTTCTAACTCTGTGTGCTTCCAGTGGGGGTAGGGGTAGGGATGGGTGTACTGTCCCAGCCTCTGAGGCCATACTGCACGCTCCTCTTTCACTCATGTTCCACAGAGTTTTCCCACTGACCTTTTTGGTCTTTATGGTTTGAGAAGTCTGGAAACTGCCAAAACTGCCAAAGATTCAGTTCCCTGAGGTCTTCCTGTGCTGGTGCAGGCCATGCCAGATAGTGCTATGCTCTCTCCTCATGTGAAAGACCTTTCCTGTTAATTTTCCAGGTTGTTTTTGACTGGGGATTTGTTTTACTCTCATTTTGTGCATTTTGTAGCTCTAGTATTTGTTTAGCATCGTTTTTTACAGGTATTTGGAGGGCTTTGGAAGAAAATCTCAGTGAAGTCCCTGCTTTTACTCCATTATCTTGACTGGCCCACCTAGAACATATATCTTAACAAAATAATATGGGGAATGCCAAAGTTTTTGTGGGATTTTTCAGTATCCTTTTCTAGTAAGTCCACTTTAACTTCTAGAAGACATTAGAATTATTTCTTTCTGCATGGATTTTTTTAACTTGTGGCTTTTTCTTCCTCAAAGGGAAAGTAATGCTGATCACTTTTTGAAGAGAAAACATAAGTTAAGACAGTTTCTTTTATATGTATCTAACTGAGAATATATTGTTTCTAATGATACTGATGGGCAATAAAATGTTATGGATTAATCTAACACATTTTCTCCTTAGTTGTCAAAGGAAAGAATGTATATTATGATTTATGTATCACAAAAGTATTTATGAGCTCAAGTGACATAAAAACTGCTATTTCAAGTCATATACATATAGTAGTGTAAATTGCTACAAAGAAAGTGAATGAAGGAAAAGAAAGATCTCAGTAAACTTAATTACATATGTTCAATTTCAGACATTGATGAATACAAGGAGATTCCAGATACTTGTACAAATACAGTTTGTATTAATCAGATTGGCAATTTTCACTGTGAATGTCCTACAGGATTTAATTATAATGATCTACTCCTGGTCTGTGAAGGTAATTCAAAATATACATTTGTTTTCATAAAATCAAGCTTCTTATAATAATTTCTTTGGAAGGGATAGAAATCATATGATTTATTTAGTATTAAGAACTCTTTTTTTAAAAATTTATTTTATTTTCAGGTCCAAAGTCTCTTCCTCTCTCTAACCCCTCACTTGTAATTTGAGATAGAAATATGATAATATATTTATATATGTGTATACATATATACTATACATATACACACACACACATATATACCAATATGAAATATTTCCTCATTAGCCATGTTCTAGAAAAATGAAGAAAGGGAAAAAATGTGCTTTAATTGGCATTCTGAGTTTATCAGTTCTGTTTGGAGGTGGGTAACATTTTTCATTATGAGTACTTTGGAAATGTGATGTATCATTGTGTATTTTGTTCTCCTGTTTCTGCTTGTATCAGTTCATATAAGTCTTCCAAGGTATTTCTGAAACTGTCATTTCTTACTTTATCATCTCTTACAGCATAATAGTAATTCATCACTTGTTTTGCTGTTCCCAAATTGATACACATCCCTTTAGTTTACAATTTTTGTCATCCTTTTCTTTTTGCCTTGATCTCTTTTGGGAATAGATCTAATAGCAATATTGTTGAGTCAAAACACAGTTCTGTAGTTTTGGGGGCATAATTCCACATTGTTTTCCAAAATGGTTAGACCAATGTACAAGTTCACCAACAGTGTATTGTTGTCTCTACTTTCCCATATCCCTTTCAATATTTGTCGTTTTTATTTTTCTGTCATGCTATACAATCTGATATGTGTGGAGTGGTACCTCAAAGGTATTTTAATTTTCATTTCTCCAATTATTAGTTAGGGCAGCTAGGTGGCACAATGGATAGAATGCTGGCCCTTGAGTCAGGAGGACCTGAATTCAAAATTGATCTTAGAAACTTATTAGCTTTTTGACCCTGGGCAAGTAACTTAACCTCATTTGCCTCAGTTTCCTCATACATGAAATGAACTGGAGAAGGAAGCAGCAAACCAATTCAATGTCTCTGCATAAGAAACCTTAGTGGGGGTATGGAGAGTTAGAGATGACTGAAATGACTGGATAACAACAAAAATTAATAGTGATTGAGAATATTCTTTCATGTGAGTGTGGACAGCTTTAATATCATCTTCTGAAAACTGGTCATAAACTATGACCATTTATTAATTGGAAGATGGCTCTTATTTTCATAATTTGGCTCCGTTCATATATAATTGTATTTCTTATTGAAATAATACATACCATTTTAGCCCCTGTGAATCTCTCTGTTTCTTGTTTGGTCATGAACACATCCCCTATCCATGAATCTAACAAGTACTTTCTTCTATGCTTTTCTAATTTGCTTATATTATCCTTTATGTATCCATGTTGTACTTCTCTTGGAATACAATGTGAGATATTGGTCTATGCCTGGTTTCTGTCAAACTGCTTTCTCAGTTTTCTCAGCTTGAATTTTTGTGTTTACCAAACACTAGATTGCTATGATAGTTTACTACTATATATTGTATAAGTAATCTAGTCCACTGATCCACGATTCCTATTTCTTACACAGTAACAGATTATTTTAATGATTACTGCTTTGTAATGTGGTTTGAAATATAATAGGTAAGCTACCTTCTTTCACATTTTTTCATGATGCTCTTGACATTTTGACTGTTTATTCTACCAGATGAATGTTGTGATGTTTTCTAGCTCTATAAAATAATTCTTTGGTAATTTAATTTATGAAACTGAATAGGTAAATTAATTTAGAATGAATTGTCAGTTTCACTATATTAGTTCAGTCTTTCTATGGGAAATTAATATTTATCTAGTTGTTTAGATCTGTCTTTATTTTGTGGTGGCTAAGAATTGGAAATTGCAGGAATGCCCATAAATTCAGGAATGTCTAAACAAGCTGTGGTACATGATTGCAATGGGATATTACTGTGCTATAAGAAATGATAAGCAGGATGACTTCATAAAAAAAAAAAACCTGGAAAGACTTATATGAACTGATACAAAATGAAGTCAACAGAACCAGGAGAACATTATTCAGCAATATTTTTTAATGAAGAACTGTGAATGACAGCAATTTTTAGCAATACAATGATCCAAGATAATATGAAAGGATTAATCATAAAGCATGCTATCCACCTCCAGATAAAGAACAGATATTGTTTAAATACATATTGAAGCATACTAGTTTTCCTTTTTTTCTTCTGGATATTCTTTTTAATTTGTGTGATTCTAGTCCTTTTTTCTTGAATAAAGTTGGCCTAAACTTGAGTAAACCTCAGAGACCCTCTAGAGAAAGAAGTCATGCTCTATGGTTCTGTCCTCCTTCCTTCAGCATAACTTCTTTTTGCAGTAACTCCCAGAACTTGTGGGAAAAATTTGTGGCAAAATAAGTGGCCCTTAGAATTTTCCAAGTGAAAATGTTTGAAAGCTACCATTTAACATTCTTATTTTCATATTGCTATATATGACATGTTTGTGTGTGTGTGTATGTGTGTGTTTGTATGTAGGGATAGGACCCATACATGTGGTTTGTTCAATGTAGAAAACTCAATTGGTGGAGATTACCAATTTTTCTGCAACTCAGTAATAGAGTGGTGCCTAGAGCATATGATATTTTCAAGTCAGCAAGCATTTATTAAATGTCTATTATGTGCCAGTCACTGTGCTAAGTGCTGGTAATAAAAAGAAAGGTAAAAAATGGTACCTGCTTCCAAGGATTCCACAATCTAATAGTTGGAGACAATATGTAAACAATTATATATACCAGGGCACATTTGACATAAACTCAGAAGGCACTAACTTAAAGAAGACTGGGAAAAAGCTACTTGCAGGAGGCAAGATTTTAGCTGAGACTTGAAAGAAACTAAGTAAGCCAGAAGACACAGGTTTGGAGGGAGAGAATTACAAGCATGGAGAACAGCTTGTAAAATATATGGAACTGAGACATGGAATGTCTTTTGCAAGGAACAACAACCAAAGCAGTTACCGGATTGTAGAGAACAGGAAAGGGGGTAAGGTAAGAGCCTGGATAGATAGGAAGGGCCAGGTTATAAGTCACTTTAAAACCAAATAGGATTTTATATTTTATCTACAAGGCAATAGGGAGCTATTCATTATGGGAGCTCAACCAGTAGCTTTAGGAAGATCACTTTCACAGCTGAGTAGAGGATGGGCACTGAATGACGGACAAGTAGCAAGTCAAGGAAGTCAACTAGAAGACTATTGGCACTCGTCTAGATGTAAGACAACGAGAGCCTGCACTGGAATAATGATAAGGTCAGAGGAGAGAAAGGGGCAAGGAAAAAGAGGATATAGCAATAGATTGGATGTGGAGGTTACAGAGAGTGATAAATAGATGACAAGCCTATATGATTGAGAGCATGGGGGTACCCTTACCAGTAACAGGTAAGTTAGGAAGAGGGGAGAATTTTGGTGGGGAGGAGGAGAGTTGTAAGTTCAATTTGGGACATGCTGAGTTTAAGGTTTCCACGAGAAGTCTAGTTGAAGTTGTCCCAAATGGAAGGTGTAAATGTGAGACTGTGGATCAGGAGAGAGATAAGGTCAGATCTGAGAATTTGTATGGAGGTGATAATTGAATTCATGGGAGCTGATGAGATCATCATGCGAAATAGTATATAAGGAGAAGAGCCTTGACCTTTTGAAGATCCAGCAAAGAAGACCAGTCAGGTTAGAGAAATACCAGAAGAGGGCAGTTTCACAAAACCAAGAGAAAAGAGTGTAGATGAGAAGAAAGTACTCAGCAGTGTCAAAGACTGCAGAGAAGTTAAGAGGAATCTGTCCAAAATCTGTCCAAAGCCAGTGACAGTATGTGAGAGGCAACACTTGAATCCAGTTCTTCCTGGCTCAAGGCTAGTTATCTAATAATCTCTCTCTCTCTCTCTCTCTCTGCCTCTCTTTTTCTCTCTCTCTCTCTCCATGTGTTTTATATATAAAATAAAAATTTTATATATAAATACATACATACATACATATATATATATGTATATATATATATATATATGTCCTTAGTGACTTCCCAAGTTTCTTGCCTTGTGATATGTTATTTTGTATATTCTACTGCAGTAATGGTACTAAATTATCTTATTTATTCATTTATCATTTTCATGTGTCATATGCTCAGAGGGAATTAATGTAATTAACTCTAAAATACCTATGCATAGAATAACTAGTGTGTGCATTAGTCACCATAAAAATTTAAATCCTATACTGCTTACTCCTGTTCACCCAAAACCTATGAGGGTGAACAGTTATTGAACTGTTCATAAAATCAATAAGAAATTAATAGTAGTAGTAGTACCTTTTATTTGTAAAATACTTCTACAAATATACTTTCATGCCTAAAATCTCATTTAAGTGGGAATGCTTTGGAAATATGGGTCTTTTCACAAATTTAGCTTTTTGGTTAATTTGAATCCTTTTTGTTTCAATTCCTACAATCAAGAATCTTTTCTAAAATGTTCATTAATAACTAGGTAATTTTGTATGATTGAGAGCAAAACTTTCTGGTTAAATTCTTTGCCTAGCAGAGACATAATGGCATAATGGATACTAGAACTCTTTTACTCCTAATCTAGTATTCTGTCCTCTATACCAGAAATTATACTGTGGAAATCATGTACCATGAAATATATATTGCTAATTAACTTAATTTTACAGCTGTAGTTCTTTAGCTTTTTTTAATTGCTTCCCAGTTTGTGGATTATAGGTTGTCTATGCCCATTATATGGATCTTAACAGCTAAGATTAGTGTAGTTATTCAGAATGATTTCTCAAATTTATCAAAAGATGTATCAGAAAAGCAAGTTTTAAAATATTGATCTTTAGGGATTTTGTATAACATAGAATCTTCTTGTCCTGTACCTTTGATCTGAAGTTTCATACGAAAGACTAAAGGTTCTGTTTGCCACAGTGCCAGTTACTCAAAATATAATACTGAATAATAAAGTGCCTCATTAAGTATTGCCTAGTGAAGGTATGAATCTTTTGTCAAAGATCCTTTCATTGTTATGAAAAACAAACTATATTTTAAATGATATATGTATAGCATATATTAGAAATTGGGTTGAATGTGTATTGGTGAAAGGACATTTTAATGTAAGCAAATACTTCCTAAATTAGAATTTTAAACTATTAACAACCATGAGACAAAATGCTCCATCAAATAATTTTTTTTTTAACATTTATTTTCACACAATTTTGGGTTACAAATTTTCTCCCCTTTTCTCCCCTCCTCCCCCAAACCCGAGCTTTCTGATTGCCCCTGTGACCCATCTGCTCTCTCCTCTATCCTCCCTCCCTGCCCTTGTCTCCGTCTTCTCTTTTGTCCTGTAGGGCCAGATAGCTTTCTTGACCCCTTAACCTGTATTTCTTGTTACCCAGTGGTAAGAACATTACATTTGGTCCTAACACTTTGAGTTCCAACTTCTTTAGCTCCCTCCCTCTCCACCCCTTCCCCTTGGAAGACAGGCAAGTCAATATAGGCCATATCTGTTTAGTTTTGCAAATGATTTCCATACTAGTTGTGTTGTATAGGACTGACTATATTTCCCTCCACCGTATCCTGTCCCCCATTACTTCTATTTTCTTATGGTCCTTTCCCTCCCCATGAGTGTCGACCACGTATTGCATTCTCCTCCCCATGCCCTC
The DNA here is from genome assembly GCF_028372415.1 of Notamacropus eugenii. Taxonomy (NCBI): domain Eukaryota; kingdom Metazoa; phylum Chordata; class Mammalia; order Diprotodontia; family Macropodidae; genus Notamacropus; species Notamacropus eugenii. Next base: position 350,862,249 of record NC_092874.1, on the reverse strand, counting down.
CCCTCCATCCTCCCCCCCACCCTGCTTGTGCCCCTGTCCCCCACTCTCCTGTATTATGAAATAGGTTTTCCTATCAAAATGAGTGTGCATTATATTCTTTCCTTTAGTGGAATGTGATGAGAGTAGACCTCATGTTTTTCTCTTGCCTCCCCTCTTTATCCCACCACTAATAAGTCTTTTGCTTGCCTCTTTTATGAGAGATAATTTGCCCCATATAACTTCTCCCTTTCTCCTCCCAATATTTCTCTCTCACTGCTTGGTTTCATTTTTTTTTTTTAAGATATGATCCCATCCTCTTCAATTCACTCTGTGCACTCTGTCTCTATGTATGTGTGCGTGTGTGCATGTGTGTGTGTGTGTACTCCCACCCAGTACCCAGATACTGAAATGTTTCAAGAGTTACAAATATTGTCTTTCCATGTAGGAATGTAAACAGTTCAACTTTAGTAAGTCCCTTATGACTTCTCTTTGCTGTTCACCTTTTCATGGTTCTCTTCATTCTTGTGTTAGAAAGTCAAATTTTCTTTCCAGCTCTGGTCTTTTCATCAGGAAAATTTGAAAGTCCTCTATTTCATTGAAAGACCATTTTTTCTCCTGAAGTATTACACTCAGTTTTGCTGGGTAGGTGATTCTTGGCTTCAGTCCTAGTTCCTTTGACTTCTGGAATATCCTATTCCATTCCCTTCTATCCCTCAATGTAGAGGGTGCCAGATCTTGTGCTATCCTGATTGTATTTCCACAATACTTGAATTGTTTCTTTCTAGCTGCTTGCAATATTTTCTCTTTCACCTGCGAATTCTGGGGTTTGGCCACAATGCTCCTAGGAGTTTCTCTTTTTGGATCTCTTTCATGTGGTGTTCTGCGGATTCCTTGCATATTTATTTTGCCTTCTGGTTCTAGAATCTCAGGGCAGTTTTCCTTGATAATTTCATGGAAGATGATGTCGAGGCTCTTCTTTTGATCATGGTTTTCAGGTAGTCCCAGAATTTTTACATTGTCTCTCCTGATTCTATTTTCCAGGTTAGTTGTTTTTCCAATAAGATATTTCACATTATCTTCCATTTTTCGAATCTGCGCGGTATGTTCTGAGATATCTGTCTTTCTCATGAAGTCCTTAGCATCCATCTGTACCATTCCAGTTTTGAAAGATCTATTTTCTTCAGTGAGCTTTTGAGTCTCCTTTTCCATTTGGTTAATTCTGCTTTTGAAAGCATTCTTCTCCTCATTGGCCCCTTGCACCTCCCTTGCCAGCTGAGTTAGGCTAGTTCTCAAGGTGCCAATTTCTTCAAGATTTTTTTGGTTCTCCTTTAGCAGGGAGCTGATCTGCTTTTCATGCTTCTCCCTCATCCCTCTCATTTCCCTTCCCAGTCTTTCCTCCACCTCTCTAACTTGATTTTCAAAATTCCTCTTGAGCTCTTCCATAGCCCGAGCCCATTGGGTGGGCTGGGACACAGAATCCTCGATTTCTGTGTCTTTGCCTGATGGCAAGCATTGTTCCTCCCCATCAGAAAGGAAGGGAGGAGGTGTCTTTTCTCCGAGAAAGTACCCTGCAATAGTTTTATTTCTTTTCCCTTTTCTTGGCATTCTTCCCAGCCAGTGACCTGACCTCTGAATGTTCTCCTCACACCCACCTCGCCTCCTGGTCCTCCCAGCCAGCGTTTGGGGACTGAGATTCAAATGCTGCTTCCTGCCTTAGGGTTTTTGGCGGGGGCAGGGCTGCTATTCAGTGTGAGAATTAAGTTCAGATGGTCAGGGGCAGGGCCGCCTCTCTGGCTCAGTTTCCTCTGGGGGTTTATGCACAGACCTTCCACAATGGATCCAGGTTCCTGCCCTTTTGGGGAGCCCCTGTCTGTAGCTGCCTCTCAGCTTCTATCTCCTGGGGGAGCTCGAGCCATGGGGGTACCCCACTCTCCTCTCAACCCACCAAAGAGACTCTCTCACCTACCCCCGTCAGTCACCTGTTGGTGGGGGGGCTTGTGCCGCCGCTGGAGATCCCGTCCCCGTAGCCCTCTTGGATCTTTTCCTCATGGTGTCGTGGCCGCGGCAGGGCTGTCCTCTGCTCCCCGTCCCGGCGCCCAGTCCACGGCGTGAAGGACCCCCCGCGAGAGGTTTGCAGGTCTCTCCGGAACAGAAATCTCCCTCACTCCAATATTCCGTGGTCTCTGGGAGCAGAATTCACCCTGGGTTGGTCCCCTCTAGCCATTCTGTGGTTTGTGTGTTCGGAGCTATGTGTATGTGCGTCTTTCTACTTCGCCATCTTGGCTCCGCCCCCCATCAAATAATTTTTAGCCAAACATTTCAATCCAAGCTTTTCAATAAAAAAAAAAAAAGCCAGAGATTTTCCCTCAAATCCAGCAAATTGTCAAAGATGACAAAAGACATAATGGGTCAAAATTGAGGGCGGGGGTACTTTGGAAAGATAGGCAACCTAATGTGGAGCTGTGAAGTGCTTTAATCATTCTGGAAAGCATCTTGGAATTTTATTTTATTTTGCTTTGTCCATATCCTTTGCCCCAAGAACCTTTGACTGTCAGATATATACTTCAGGGTGGTCATTGTTAAAGACTCCATTATGTGTCAAAATAGTTATAGCAATACTTATTATGGTAGCAAAGTACTAAATAACGAAGTTGATACTTCTTGATTAAGGAATATCAAACAGTGTATGTTATGTGAATGGAATACTGTTTTTCTATAAGAAACAATGAACATGATAAATTCAGTAAAGTATTAAAAGACTTACGTGAACTGTTACAAAGTAAGTAAGTAAAGTCAGGAGAACAATATCCACAGTGATTACAATGTATATTTAAAGGAAAAACATGGAAACTGAGTTGTGAAATTATAATAAACCAAGTTGACCTCAAAAAAGAAAAATGAGACAATACCTCCCTCTATTTCTTATAGAGGAGGGAATCCACTGCCATAGAACATTGCATTTTACGTCAGGCTTTTATATGTGTCTAGTTTTGTTGATATTTTTATATTCCTTTCTTTGTTAAAAGGGGTGATTCTCCAAGAGGGCATGGGATAGGGACATAAAGGAAATGGAAGTGATAAAAGTGTCAGTAAAATCTATTTTAAAAATTGCAAGCTATTAACAACATATGAAATATGTCTCCAAATCTCTAAACGTAAGAGATATTCAAATCAAAATACCTCATACACAGCAAAAGACAGAAGTAGTCAATATTGACCCAGAAGAAGCCCTATACTTTACCAATATATTCATAGCAGTCCTTTGGGGGTAGTAAGTAGCTTAAAACAAGCAGGTGCCCTTAGACTTGGAGATAGGTAAACAAAGTGTGGAATGTTAATATGTAATAGGATATTATTATTCAGAAATCACAACAGATATCTACTATACATATTATGTATTATACATTTTTGTTTCAGATTATGAAGAATGTTTGGAAATTCCTAATGCTTGCAGTCATGGCTTGTGTGTGGATTTGCAAGGAAGTTATCAATGTGTCTCTCACGGTGGCTTTAAAGCATCGCGGGACCAGACCATGTGCATAGGTGAGAAATAATTTCAGTCTTAATCTTTATAAATATTCAAAATAATTAAAAATAGAGAAAATTTTATATTTAAGTGTGCATCATGAATCTTCATAGTAAAGCTAATGTCTTAAAACTAAACAGTTAAAGCTATTCTTAGGGTCCTTAGGCACAGGTTTTTGGGTGTTTTTAATAATCTATAAAAAGCAATATAATTTCAACAGAAATTATGGAAAAAATGATTTACATTTATGTCATGCTTTAGGGTTTAGAAAACCCTTTTCTTAGAAGAGTCCTCAGTGAGGTGGATAGTATGGGCATTATTATCCTTGTTATCAGATAAAGAAATAGTCTCAAAGGGGTCAAATCACTGACACAAACTCAAAAGCTGTGAGCTTGCCTGCATCCTTCCTAGCTCTAACTGTTCCCACACTAAATTCCTCTCAGCTCTGCTCTAGTTCTGCCTCTTCTTGTTCTACCTATTCAGCAAACTCCTCCCCCCACCGGCTTCATGTAACTCAGAGTTATGTCAGCCATGCAGGTCACATGGGCCTCATAATGAATGAGAAAGATCTCCCCATTTTAAATTACTATTATAGTCCTCAAGTAGTTTAATTATATCCTGAGAAAGTACCAAAATATTTCAATTTTTTCGACTGTTGTCTAGGGAAATGTATAATTGTTTATGTCCTAGAGAAAATACATGAAAAATACACATACGTAGTTTTTAAAAAAAATTATACTATATACTAAATTTAGTACGAATGCAGTTTTTTTCAGCTTTAATATGCTGCCTCATGACAGGTACCTCGATGAAATCAATCACTCATTCAGTAAACATTAAGCACCTACTATATGCCAGTCATTGTGCTAAGTGTTAATGATGCAAAAAAAAAAGGCAAAAGACAATCCCTGTCTTCAAGGGGCTAACATTCTAATGGGGAAGATAACATGCAAACAAGTACATACAAAAACTACATACAGTGTAAATAGGAAACAATTGATGGAGGGAAGGCACCAGAATTAAGATGGACTGGAGAAGATTTCCAGCAAAAGATAAAACTTAGTTGAGAAGGCAGAGTTCAGTAGTCAGCACAGAGAAAAGGAGAGCATTCCAGGTATGGTGGACTGCCAGAGAAAATGCCCAGAGCTAAGAGATAGCCACATGAGCTTAGGGTCAGGTTGTGTAGGACTTTGAGAGCTCAACAGTGGGATTTACATTTTATCCATGTTATTTGTCCTTAATTTTCAAAGAGGACCAATGACATAAAGTGATGATTTGTGTGTGAATTAGATTTAAGTGAGGCCGAGTTGTACAATGTCATTAGCTCCCCACACTTTCTTGCTGAGTCATCAAGACTTTGAAAGTCAAGTCAAGATGACTGGTGATGGCCCAGAATGCATTGGATTATCTTAGAATCTTCAATGTCTGACCAAGCTCTAAGTGGTTCACAGTACCTGTTTCAGCTGCCTTTATGACTATTGGAATAAACTGACATTTTATCCTAAAGGATAAAATAGGAAGCCATTGTTAATATAGGGAATTTGCACGGTCAAATCTGTGCTTTAAGGAAAAGCACTCTAGCAGCAGATAGATTGGAGTAGGGAGAGATTTGAGTCAGGGAGACCAACTAGACTGTTGGAATAATCTAGGTAAAAAGTGGTGAGGACCTGAAGTAAATTGGTAGTTATGAGTAGAGAACAAGGGTCAGATGTGAGAGATGTGGTGAAGATTGATATGAGGAGATCTAGCCACTGATTGGATAAGTAAGGTGAATAAAAGTTCAGCCCAAGATTATAAACCAGAACCAGATACATCACTGCAATAATCTAAATGAAAACAATTCTAAAAGGCAACTAAATATTAATGCAATGACCAATTTGATCCCAGTGAACAGATGATTTAAAAAAATAGCATCCTCACCTTGGGAGAGGTTTAATAAGGTTTATACTCCACTTTAACTCTCTTGTAGTGTAAAAGATAACCAGTTGACTTGGGTTTTACTGACTCTGTTCCTTTCTTTTCCTCTTTCCTCTCCTCTCCTCTCCTCTCCTCTCCTCTCCTCTCCTCTCCTCTCCTCTCCTCTTCTCTCTCCTATTCTCTCCTCTCCTCTCCCCTCCTCTCCTATTCTCTCCTATCCTCTTATCTCCTCTCTTTTCCTTTCCTCTGTCCTTTTCTGTCCTCTCCCAAAACCTTAAAGCTACTGCACTCTGAAACTGGGCCCCTGCCGAAGGGCTCCTCCGGACTCTCCTGGCTTTACAGTGATTATCAATAGTAACTCTTGCTGTTTTCCACCCAGCCTGATGTCTTTCTTTTTTTGGCCTTAAGAAAGGGGCCATTCCCTGGCTACTTTTTAAACAGGCCTATTCAATGAATGGGCGTTGCCTCACCCTAAGTGAGTACCTGCAAAGACGGTGGCCTAAAGGGCCCAAGGTCTCCCAGTGCATCCTGAGTCATCTCCATACATCCTGATGAATATCTGGTCACTGGATTCAGAAGGCTCCGAAGAAGTGAGGCTAGTGACCTGCACATATTTGCCTCACCCACTAATTCGTTTAAGTCCAAGCTAATTACACATAGCTTTCTTCCACTTACTAATTCAGGTTCTCTAAAAGCATATGGTTCTAGGTATTTTATGATTCCCCCCAAAAAAATCATCATATTACTAAAAATTTCTGCAATTCAAAGTTTTTACTGATTCAAACTTGACTTTTCTTCAATTAATCTCATTTGTGAGATTTTATTAAGCAAAATAAAATTAATATGTAGAATTTGTTAATGTTTATACTATATTTGACATGGAGAAAAATAATTTCTTTATATAAATGTTTCTTTGTAGATATTAATGAATGTGAGCATCATCTCTGTGGAAATGGAACATACAAAAACACAGTTGGATCCTATAACTGTCTCTGTTATCCAGGGTTTGAACTTCCTCATAATAATGATTGTCTGGGTAAGTACTTAAAAATACACTTTTTTTCTTTCAAGTCCTTTCCATTGTAACACAACATACTAAATAAAAACGAAATTAAGGAAAAATATTATTATAAATGAATATACTTGGTTTTCACTTTACATTACTATAATATGTTTAGATCAGTCAGAATCGATCAATAAACAATTATAAAAGCCTACTCTGTGTCTGGTACTGTGGTAAATTCTGGGGATACAAGAAGGAGCTTGTGTTCTAATAGGGGAGACAACATGCAACCAAATATATAGAAAGCAAGCTATATGCAGGGTAAATAGGAAATAATTTAAAAAGAGTGGCAGTAATTAGAATTATAATTTTGATATAGGCTCTAGATAAATGACCATAAAAAGTGATTGTATCAATCTCTTCTGTCAACTAGGCAAGAATTTAAATGAAAAGGCCATTTAAAAATACTACCTTATCATCAATCAGTTTAGTCAAAACAGTAGATCACAAGATCATAAAATTAGAGTTGGAAGGAACCTGAGAATGAGTCTTATAAAAACCCCTCATTTTACAGATGAGGAAACTGAGGTGCAAGGAAGTTAAATGACTTGCCCAACATTGCGCAGGTAGGATGAGAGATATAATTTGAACTTCATCCTTTCTTCCAAGTCTGTTTTCATTCTTTATCCATTTATTCCTCTGCATGCAATTGTAACCCTTTTATACAACTGTAGTCAATGTATACTGTTCTTTATTATTTAAGGAATTTTTTTTTCAAAAGAAAAATTTCAAAGTACTGAATATAACTTTTGTATACAGCCTTGGAAGAGTTATGTCTCCATATTTTAACCAATGAAAATCTTATGCTATGTAAAGTATAGTGTAAGGCAGAGGTATTATTTGGTCTCAGGACCCATGTCCTCATTCTTAAAAATGATTATTCCCCAAGAAGTTTTTATTTACATAGATTTTATACATAATGTTAACCACATTAGAAAACTAAGATATTTTTGTATCTTTATCAAAATAGTTTTAATAGTTTTAATCTCATGGATCCTTGAAGGGTCTTGGGATATCACCCAGATCATGCTTTGAGAACTAATGATAGAGGGGTAAGAGTGCTGGATGTGGAGTTAGGAAGACTTGAGTTCAAATTCTGCCTCAGATACTTACTAGTTATGTGATTTTTAAGTTTTCTGGGCCCTACTTTCTTCATTGTAATCTCTCAGGTCCTTAACTTCTTCATCTGTAAAATTAAGGACCTTCCAACTCTATATCGATAATCCTTTGATCCATTTCTGTTTGATTTTTAGGTCATATTCTAAAATTTTATGTGTCCCTTAATTTTTTGGAACCCAGTGTTTTTTGTTTTGTTTTTGTTTATTCACAAAAAAAAATCGTGTAGGTAGTGATTAGGTCCCCAAGATTCCTAATGTGTAAAAGAAATAAAAATAAAAGAAATGAAATATTATAATGAAAAATAATTTTAAAACACTTTCATGAAAATTAATAATTGCTTTTTTCAGCCCTCCTGTATTTTCCAAAGATTTCAGAAGATTAAATGGATATTTCTTTTGTCACCGTTACAGCACTTTCCTGAGTCTGTGATCCTTTTCCTGATACTCAGTCTAGGTTGTGGGTGTCATAGATCCTCTAACTTCTGTTCAGTAATTCTGTACTAGAAATATATATGCTAGTAAATATAACCTGGGATGAAGTAGATGGAGGACTTCTCCCTTCTGTGACCCTCTTTTCTTTATCATTCTTTTGTTTGTTATATCCCAACACACTTTTCTTGTACTTTTTAAAAAATTCCATAAATTAGTAAATGCTTAAGAGTATTTCATTCAACTCTCAGCAGGTAGACCATGGACTGTAGTTCCTGATACCCTTATTTCAGTTGAGTAGTATGAAAGGGTGCACTTGTAACTAAGGTACACTTTTAAAATACTTTAAAAATTACTGATATGGAGTCAACTCTAACCTTTGGTGAAAAGCAGTACATTCTATATTCTTAGTTTTCTAGTCCACTATGAATTTAGCAAATATATAAACTCAATATACAATCCAGAATGCTCTATGCAGCACTTTACTGTCTTTTATACAGCTAAAATTCTTTGCCAGGGTAAAGGTTTTTTAGTAACACATCTGGGTAATTTTTAGTATATGTCTGAGTGTATCAGTCCAGATTAGTGATATTTGTATTTTAGAGTATAAAATCAAATCCTTTCACATTTCCCCTGAAAAGAAGATTTTAGGGACAGAAGGATTCCTTCTTAAGTTTCCAATGCCAGAAATCAATATTTGCTTTCCTGGCTATTTATATGTTTCCTAGCTATTTTTAAATTACAGTGATATTAATAAGTATTTAGTTGTAATATGGCATATATTTCAATATTCCAAATTGCTATTCCTAAAAGTTTTTTGCCCCTAAAAATTAATTATCCACAAAAGTTATTTTCTGTTTTCTTACAGATATAGATGAGTACAATTTTCTTTTTGAACAGATGTGTAGAAATGGGCAATGCTTTAATGATATTGGTTCTTTCAAATGTTTGAGTAATGAAAGATATGAACTTCCTACTGGTGGCAAAAATTGCATTGGTAAGTATTCCACAAAAATACTCACTAGAAAAATCCTTCACTAAAAATTAAGAAAATGTCTTTTTAAAAAAGGAGGAGAAATGTAGCTAACCATTCAGAATATATATGCATATTGGTAGAATTTTAAGTTGAATTAGTAATTTGATAATTAAAGTATAGGGTGGATAGACAGACAGATGACACACAGACAGGTAGATAGATAGATAGATACATAGATAGATAGATAGATAGATAGATAGATAGATAGATAGATAGATAGACAGATAGATGATAGATAGATAGATAGATAGATAGATAGATAGATAGATAGATAGATAGATAGATAGATGGATGGATAATTACAAGTATAGAATAGTACAGTCAAGGCTTGAGGCCAACCTACCTCCATGAAAGGAGGCAAAAGAAGTAAGTTAATGAAAGAATTGTATGGCCAAGTATGAAATTTGCTATCTCTATGTGTCTAGAGTATTTAATGCTAATGATTAAAAAGATTTTATCTATGTTCTGTTTCTGTTGCTATCACTCTGTAGGCAGCTTTTTGAAATACGTCATCAGTTTAAACTTTCTGTCTCCGTCTCTTTCTGTCTCTCTCTGTCTATGTCTCTCTCTCTGTCTCTCTCTGTCTCTTTCTCTCTCTCTTTCTCTTTCAAGAAACTAATGAGTGTGTTACCTATCTGGGCTCTGGTTCTCCTGGTGCTTGTCAGAACCTGGGAGTATCATTTCAATGCATCTGCCCGCCAGGTTATGAAGTAAAAAGTGAAAACTGCATTGGTAAGGCCAACTTTTTTCTGATGCTCACCAGTTCTGAGACACCACAAATAGAGCTGCTATAAATATTTTTTCATATGTAGTCTTTTTTCCCTTTTTTCTATCTTTTGAGATACAGACCAAGTAATATTATTGCTGGGTCAAAGGGTACGTACAGTGGAGTTACTCTTTTGGCACAGTTCCAAATTGCTCTCCAGAGTGGTTGGATCAGTTCTCAACTCCACCAACAGTGAACCAGTGCCCCAATTTTCCACATCCTCTCCAACATTTATCCTTTTCTTTTTTTTGGTACATTAGCCAATCTCATTTGTGTGAGGTTGTATTTCAGATTTGTTTAAATTTTCATTTCTCTAATCAAAAGTAATTTAGGATGCTTCATATACCTATAAATTTCTCTGATTCCTTCATTTGAAAACTGCCCATTCATGTCCTTTGGCCATTTATCAATTGAAGAATGACATGTATTGTCATAAATTTGACTCAGTTCTCTATATATTTGAGAAATGAAGCCTTTATCAGAGACACCTGATATAAAAATTGTTCCCTAGTTTACTCTTTTCTATCTAATCTTGGTTGGCACAAAAGCTTTTCAATTAAATATGATCAAAATTATCTAGTCTACATTTTGTAATGTTCTCTGTCTCTTGTTTGTACACGAGTTCTTCCCCTCCCCATAGATCTGACAGGTAGACTGTTCCTTGCTCTTCTAATTTGATTCTTCATTGTCTATGGTACCTTTTGTAGTTTCCTTCCTCATCTTTATAAATTAGTCAATATTTACTTTTCCTTTGTCTGAGATCAGGATCGCTACCCCTGCTTTTTTTTTTTTTTTACTTCACCTGAAGTGTAATAGATTCTGCTCCAGTTCCTTACCTTTACTCTATGTGTGTTTCTCTCCTTCAAGTATGTTTCTTATAGCAATGTATTGTAGGATTCTGACTTTTGATCCATTCTGCTATCTGCTTCTGTTTTATGGAAGGGTTCAACTCATTCACATTCACAATTATGATTACTACCTATATATTTTTTCTTTTTCTTCCTCCTGTCCTCTCTTCTTTCACCCTTTCCCACCTCACCACTGGTTTGCTTCTGTCTACTACCTCCTCTGATCTACCCTCCCTTCTGTTAGTCCCCAGTCCCTCTCCTTTATTTAATATCCTCCCCTTCTACTAGATTTCTATATACAACTGATTGTGTATATCAGGTGTGGGGAACCTGCAGATGCAAGGTCATATGTGGCCCTCTAGGCCCTCAGGTGTGGCCCTTTGACTGAATCCAAACTTTATAGAACATATCCCCTTAATAAAAGGATTTATTCTGTAAAACTTGGACTCAGTCAAAAAGTTACACCCAAGGACCTAGAAGGCCACAGATTCTCCACCACTGATCTATATTATTCCCTCTTTGAGTCAATACTGATGAGAGTAAGGTTAAAGGGATGCTCCTTGCCTCCTCTTTCCCATCTTCCCCTCCACGGCAATAGATTTTTCTTGCCTCTTCCTGTTAGATAATCTATGCCTTTCTACCTTGCCTTCTCTCCTGTACCCAGTGTACTCTTTCTCATCTCTTAATTTTTCTATGACATTCCCTCAAATTTGCTTTATATCCATACCCTATGCCTATGTATATTCCTTCTATCTACTTTTAGTGATAGAATTTTTAAGAGTTCCAAGTATCATGTTCTTGTGAAGGAATGTAAACAGTTTCACTCTCTTGAATCCTTTATGTTTTCTTTTTTCTTTTTACCTGCTTATGCCTTCCTTGGATTTTGATATTCAAGGTAAAATTTTTTGGTTACTTCTGGTCTTCTCCTCATGAAAACTTGAAATGCTTCTATTTTATTGATGTATTATGCTTAATTTTGTCAGGTTAGTGATTCTTGATTACAGTCCTAGCTCCTTTGCCCTCTATATTATCCTGTTCCATGACTTACTATTCTGTAATGTTATAGCTACCAAGTCCTGTATGATCCTGATTGTGGCTCCACAGTATTTGAATTGTTTCTTTCTAGCCACTTGTAGTATTTTTTCGTTGACCTGATAGTTCTGAAATTTGACTATAATGTTCCTTGAGATTTTTATTATGTGATCTCTTTCCTGAGGTGATAGATGGATTTTTTCAGTGCCAGTGTTGTCCTCTGATTCCAGGATGTTAGGGCAGTTTTCCTTGACAATTTCTTAAAAAATGCTGTCTGGGTTCTCCTTTTGATTATGGCTTTCAGGTAGTCTATTTTCCAGGTCATTGTTTTTCGTATGAGTTATTTTACATTTTCTTCCATTTTTTTTCATTCTTTTGAATTTGTTTGATTGATTCATGTCTCACAGAATCATTAGGTTCCACTTGCCCAATTTTAACTTTTAAGGAGCTGTTTTCCTCAATTAGCTTTTGCACTTCCTTTTTCATTTGGCCAATTGTACTTTTAGGAAGTTGTTTTCTTCAGTGGACTTTTGTATTGCCTTTTCCATTTGGCCAATTCTACTTTTTAAACAGGTTTCTTTTTCCAAGCTGTTGACTCTTTTTTTCAGAATTCTCTTGCATCACTTATTTCTTTTCCTAATTTTTCTTCCTCTCTTACATGATTTTAACCTCCTTTTTGAGCTCTTCTATGAGTTTTTTTGGGCTTGAGATCACTTCCCATTTTTCTTTGGGGTTTTGCTCATATGTGTTTTGACATTGTTGTCCTCTTCTGGGTTTGTATCTTAGTCTTCCCTGTCACCATGATAGTTTCCTATGGTCAGATTATTTTTTTTTGTTGCTGTTATTATTTTTTGCTCATTGTTTTTGGCCTTTTTTCTTTCTTTTAAAATTGATGTCTGCTGAACCTTACTCTCATTGCATTTGGCTTAAGGAAGGAATAACATAAACACTCAATTTGGTATGAAAATCTATCTTACACTACAAGGAAGTAGAGGAGAAAGGGATAAGAAGGGGTTGGGGGGAGTGATAGAAGGGAGGACAAATGGGAGGAGCGGTAATTAGAAGTGAGCACTTTTGAAGAGGGATAGGGTCAAAAGAGAGAATAGAATAAATGGGGCCAGGATAGGATGGAGGGAAATATAGTTAGTCTTTCACAATGTGACTGTTATGGAAGTGTTTTGCATAACTATACCTGTATAACCTATATAGAATTGTTTGCCTTCTCAGTGGGGATATGCAGGGAGGGAGGAAAGGAAAGAAGTTGGAACTCAAAGTTTTAAAAACGAATGTTAAAAAATGTTTTTACATGCAACTAGAAAATAAGATATACAGGAAATGGTGTATAGAAATCTATCTTGCCCTACAAAAAAACAGAGGGGATGGAGATAGGAGAAGGGAGGAGTATGATAGAAGGGAGGGCAGATTAGGGGAAGAGGTAATCAGATTGCATGCTGTCTTGGGGTGGACAGAGGGAAGAGATGGGGAGAAAATTTTGCAACTGAATATCTTGTGGAAGTGTCTGTTGAAAACAGAAATAAATAAATTAATTAAAAAAATAAAATTGATCTTTCCTCCCAGGGTGGAAGGGACTTTGTCTCAGGTTTCTTGTGTTAGTGGCTATAGGCCCTGGTAGTTTGTCTTGTGCTGTGTTGATGTTGCTTTGAGGCCCAGAGAGGACCCTCATATCTGGTGCTTTGTTGAATTAATGGCTTGACCCTGTTGGAGTCTGTAGTGGTAGAACTGCTTACCTGGTGCTGAGCTGAGGTCCCAGTGGTGGTGTTTGGCTTGTGTTGAGGCCCAGTGGATTTTTCTGTCTTACCCTGGGGCTACATTGAAGAAGGAGGAGGTCTGGCCATTGGAAGGTGCCTGTCTGATCAGGACTATGCTGATGCATGTGGAGGTCTGACCACTGGAGAATATCTGTTTACCCTGGGCTATGCTGAAGCACATAGTAGTTCTTGGAGCTGGAGTCTACTAGTTCCCCTGGTGATGCTAAGGCATATGAGGGAGGGTGGGTTGTGTTGGCATTTGTCTGCTCCACCACATTGGGGCTCAGGATCTCCTGCTGATTTACTGACTTGGGGCTTGCTTCTGGCTACTGGAATGCTTCCTATCCTGGAATGTACTCACGTTTTATCTGAGTGAGATAGACCTTTCTTGATAATCCTACAAGTCTTCCAGGTTAAAAGACTGCTCCATCCCATCTATCTCCTGTTTCTGCTATTCCTGGCTTTGTTTTGGGGTGCTATTTTATGATTACTTGGAGGTGAATATGGGAGAATTACAGTGATTAGTAAATGGCCTACTCTGCCATCTTGGCTCCCAGTAGTCTCCCTTTATCTTTTAATCAGAAAGCCATTGATTTAATCACCTTTCATTATATCTGAAAACTCTTATTTCTTATATTTACTACCTCTTTGACCCTACGCAAGTCTTACCCTCTGCCTCAATTTCCTCTATTCTAAAATGAGGATAATCATAGTACCTACCTCATAGAGTTTTTGTGAGGATCAAATTAGATACCTGTTAAGTGCTTTGCACTTTGCATATAGTAAGCACTAATTAAATGCTTGTTCTCTGTTTTGTCTTCTCTAAACTTTTTTTAACAGTTTATTATTTTGCCACCTTTTATAGTAGGATCTGTTTTGTCATTTTTATTCAGGTAAATTGCTTCTTGAGATTGATTAGACTTTTTTTTTCTATAAATATACTTGAATAGGTCCCCCACTCTGTGCAGGGACTGGAATTGAATTCCCAACTGGGAAAATTCCCTCTTACCAATGCAGGTCAGGAATTTCTCTACAATTTGGAGGCTTAGAGAGTTTTTTAGAGTATATAGAGATTAAAAGACCTATCCAAGATCATACAGTATGTGTCAGAGGCTGAATTTGAATGCATATGTTCCTGATTTTGAAATCACTTTTCTCCTCACTAAGCCTTGCCTCCATCCATATATGTATGTATGTGTGTGTGTGTGTGTGTGTAGTTATGAGACATAATTTTTAATTTTGAAGCAAGAATAATAACTTGAAGTAAGAATTGAATTTAACTCATATTTTAAAATAATAATAGCTAGGGCTTTAAGAGCTTTTTGCATATCTTAACTAATTTGATCTTTGTAACAAACCAACCCCATGAAGTGGGGCTATAGTTATCCCCATTTTACATATGAGGCACAGAGAGATTAAGTGATTTGCCCAGCATCACATAAGTAAGTGTCTGAGGCAGGTTTCAAATCTAGTTCTTCCTGACTCCAAATGCAGTTTTATCCACTGTGCCACCTCTATCTGTTTATTTTTTGTCTTACAGTAGTGTGAGGAACTAGACATATACTTTTTTAGAAGACATAGAGCTCATTAACTTAGCATCAGGAAAGGTAATTTTGTATCTTTTTTTCCTATTATTTTATAGATATAAATGAATTTAATGAAGATCCCAACATCTGTCTTTTTGGCTCTTGCACAAATACTTTAGGGGGTTTCCAGTGTGTCCACCCTACATGTTTTATTTTGTTTGACAATGAATGGAGATGCTTTGGTAAGGTTCCAAACGACAGCTTAGTGTCAATATTGACCTTTTTGTAACTACTTAATTCCATAGTGTAATCTTTTTTTCATCAATGCAGATAGTCACCTAAACTACACCTTCTACAATCCCTCCACATCTTATTTTGTGCAATTCCTGCCCGTGTTTTCAATATGTTCTCCACTGAATTAGACCAACAAGGTTTCCTCTAGTTCTTTATAAAACATTAAGAATACTATCATCTCATTCTTAATGTAAGACCAGTTCTCTTTTTTGTGATCAGATAAATGATAGATGTGACATATATGCCTGTGCATTACATATATTCACATATGCATATATGCATAATGTCTTTCATCCCACTATTATTATTAACATGCTGTGACCTGCTTATTCCCATAATGAAGCTTTCCTTTTTGTTTATCCATTGGCCATTGAGTTTGTGAAATTTTAATTCTTCTTTGATCACAGTGTTGCACAGTTCATGGTAATATCATCAGAGGAATAATTGCATTAAAGCGATAAACTGAAGAAAACAACTTTTTCAAATTTAGGTTTGTCCAAATGGAAGCTAATGACTCCATATGGTGACAAAAAACAATAAAAACAAAGTGAGAAGACTAAAAAATAACATATGACTATCTCATAGGAAAAAACAATTGATCCTTAAAATAAGTTGGGGAGAGATTATTTAAAATGCATCAGTCTACCTGAAAAGTATGAATAAAAATGAGTTAAATATCTGGTTCCAAGAAATTATAAAGGAAAACTTCTCATGTATCTTAGAAACAGGTACAGGGCAAAGTAGAAATTCGAAGAATCTGTAGAAAGAAACCCCAAAATGAAATCTCCCAAGAATATTACAGCCAATATTCGGAGCACTCAGGTCAAGGAGAAAACACTGCAAGCAGCCAGAAAGAAAAAAAAAAATTCAAATGCCATGGAGGCATATTCAGTATCACACAAAATTTGGCTATCACCAACCCGTTCTATCTGGTTGCCCCCTTGTGGGTACATTCTGACTTATCAGTGTCTTTCCTCAAATGATGCCTATAGTCAAACACAATACTACAGATATGATTTGATAGGGGGCAAAGTAGAACCTATCACTTTTTATTCCAGTAAGTATTACTCATTAGAACTTGGCTGCCTTATCACACTGTTGACTCATACTGAGTTCCCAGTCTACTAAACTCAGTAAATCTTTTTCAAGTAAATTAATGCCTACCATTCTGAACTTTTGAAAGTGATTTTAAAAAAATCCAAAAGTGAGAAAAACTTTCTGACTTAGAGATGAAAACACTGAACCTTTGTTTACTGTACCAGTATGTAACAAAATATTTGTGCAGCACTCTTTATGTTAAGAAAAAAAAACTTTAAAAGTGCCTATCCTCCAGTTTGAGAATAAGCAAAAGCTGGCATGTTAATGCAGTGGAATATTAAGTAATATCTAATATAAATAATTCAGAAAATTATAGGAAGATTTGTATGAATTGATCCAGAGCAAAATAAGCACAAGCAAAAGAACAATATACATAATGATTACAACAATGTAAAAGAACAGATTACCATAAAACAGTCAAACTCTGAGTAAATTAAAAAAACAACATTGATAATCCTAGAACTCAAAATGATGAAGCATGCCTTCTTCTTTACAGCAGACAAGCAGGGGAACTGAGGGCAAAATATTATTTATATTGTAAATTGTCATGACTGCATCAGTTTTTATTTGTCTTTTGCTCCAAGGCGAGGGTTCAATCTGGAGGAGAGGAAGAAAGGTTTTGTTTCGCTTTTTTTCTAGAAGTGATTATTATATAAAAACAAAAAGGATCAATAAAATCATTTTATAATAATTTTTGCTAGGACCCTGATTTCTTCTGTGTAAGGGGCTCCTGATGAGGAATAGCCTTTATCAATACAGATGCAAGACACTTTCCATGCAACTTACAGCAAGAAACATACAATGCAGGTGGAAGTCAGCTACAAATATTACCAACAGCAACTTATATAGAAGGAGTGGCCTCAATGATATTATCCAAGAAATCCATTATCAGATGAGGGGGAAGTCTTCCTCTTTATTCTTATGAAGTTTTAAAAAAAGGACAACAGATAACTCACGTGCTATCCCAGTACACAAAGAATGTTAAAAAGTTTAGAGAAAGGTCTCTAGCATGAGGAGTAGATATATGGAGCATTTATAGTAAGACATCAGTGAGAATTGTAGCAAGTAAGAAAAACAGTCTTCACTGATTCCAAAAATATCCACATCAACAAGATTACACATTTTTTAACTACTATTTTAAAAAATTTGGACTTTTTTGAAGCATAGCTATTATGGAACTATATTTCACATGATTTCATATGTAAAACACATATCATATTCCTTGTTGTCATAGTGGGTGGGGGAGAGGTTAGAGGGAAAAGAATTTGGGACATTTTTTATATGTTGAAAAATAAAAAAAGTAGTATGAGGGTAAAACATATTGTATTCATCTTTGATACTGTACTGAAAATAAAATGGCTACTGAAGTTCATTTTTATAACTTTGTTAGTGGAGTTTACAATTTATTTTCCATATGTTTATGGTGAGGATTAGCTTTCTGTGTGATTTACTTCATTGAGTGATGCATCCTACTTTCCAGATTTATATGATGTTGGGGGATAACGTGTTTTTTTGCTAAGATACAATATGATAGTGATAAAAAAAGGTAAAAAGAGACAGACTACAGATCTTTATGACGTGTTAGGAGTTTAGGAGTCCTGTTAGCAATAAATCCATCACTTATGGTAGTCATTGTAGTCAAGATGATGATGAATTTTGCTGAAGATTATACCTGAAATGGCAAAATTAGGTCCATGCCTTAGTATTTCTAGCTTGATGGGATCTGCTAAGACATATGACCCACTGTATTAACCTTCAAGAAACCAAGGGTATTTCCACATACTGATGAGGCATCAGAATAGCCCTTGAATAGATATTAATTGCTTAGTTTTATTTACACAAGTCTTATATTTTTTGTAAAATTTTACAAGGCAAGAAAACAGAGGTTGCCATTTGTCATAGAGTAAGATATTATTACAAGTAACAAAAAGTACTTTGTTACTTCTAAATAATGTATTGAAACTGCTATACTAAATTGTATCCACCTAAAAGACTTAGTCCTTTTATTCAGAGATATTTGTATTAGAACATTTTATATTTTCCTAAATAATTGAAGTCTTTTTACATTTTTTTAAACTGCTTAGATACCTGCCAGAGCTTCTGCTTCAAAAATTTTGAGAATGGAATGTGCACAGTAGCAAAAGCTTTCAATACCACAAAGGCAAAAGGTTGTTGCCATAAAATGCCAGGAGAGGGCTGGGGTGACCTTTGTGAACTGTGTCCCAAAGATGATGAAGGTGTGGATTTTAAAAAACTGAATGATTTTTGAATGAGAAAGAAACCAATGTAACTGTTAAAATGAAATTATTTCCTAAAGTACCTAGGTAGGTATGTTTCATTTGAATGACTTAATATTGACAAGTTCTTTAAAATAGTAGCAACTTGTATAAATTTATGTGTAATATACAAGTCAATGATTACTTTATAAAGGTTAGAAAGAAGAATTTGGGACACAGTGGAGTAGGGGAGAAGAAATGAATTATGTTACAAATTTCATGAAAGTTCTCATTTTGGTATGCATCACAAAGCTCATAAAATGAGAAATCTTATATTGAGAAACTGAATCAATACAAGGATTTTTCAGGAAGATGCTACCAATATCATATTGCATTATTGCATTGTAGAGAAACTGGAGAAAAATTATAAGTTCATTTGAAGCAAATCCAAAACCATCAGCCATGCTTTTTTGCATATAAAAAAAGCAAAATATAAAGATGAAGAAGCTGATATATGCTGGAGAAGTATTGGTCCCTCTTTCAAATATATTACTGTTAGGTTTTGCTTTTGAAATACACATACCGAAGAAAGTCCAGGGAGCTTTTCACATACACATTGTTTTAGAATTGTGAAGTAGAAGTAAAACACATTTTTGCTTTTTTTTCAATGGAAAATAATTATTTAATGATCAGAATAACTTGGAATTCTTATGTAATATTCCTTTGCAGTTGCTTTGCAGGATTTATGTCTGTTCGGCCACAGAACTGTCCCTAGTCTTCATGATACACGGGAAGGTATTATTTAATTTTATTTTAGCAAGAAATCACAAATTCACATTTAACAATTGCATATTCCTCTGTTACTCCACAGAATACATCCATTTCCTTAGAAAATTGTGATGCTATTTTGAATAGTAGTACAAATTGCATATCTTTTAACGTCTGAAAATTTGCTTGCATCCATCCAATTTTCCAATTAAAAAAAAAACATGTAGAAGGTTGGGAATTTTGTTTTTCAGATGTCAATGAATGTCTCGAAAACCCAGGCATTTGTTTAAATGGTCAATGTATCAACACTCATGGATTGTTTGGCTGTGAATGCCCCGTGGATTACAATCTAGATTACTCTCCTATACACTGTGTGGGTAAGTGATAATTCCCAGAATCATATAATGTTAGAATGGAAATGAGACCTTAGAGATTACAGAATTTTAAAGTTAGCAAGAACCTCAGCAACTATCTTATCTAATCCAGAATTGTCCCTTACAATATCCCCAACTTAGTGTAATCTAACCTTTACTTAAAAGACTTCTGATGAGAGGGATAAATCAATTGTATTTATTAGGTATTTGCTATGTGCAAGTTGCTGATGATAAAAAGGAAAAAAAAAGAAGAAGCAACTTACACTGTCTCCGCGCATCTACTCTTGGATATCTTTCATTGTTATATCATCTGGTCCAGTACCTTTATTTTATAGATTAAAAAAAATAGGGAGATGGAAAGGTGAAATAACTTTCTCAAGAACAAATGTCTAGTAAGCTCCTGAGCCAGAAATTGAACTTCCATTTCCGGGAATATGTTTTGCGGTTTTCATTTCATTTTTTTTTTTTACAACATGCGTGTTTAAAATTCACTTATTTAAGCCCAGGAAGAGGTCTGCCAGGCACTCAAAGTTAGAAGTGTTTCTATCTTTTCTCTTATTCTCCCGTTTATAATTCTGCCTTTAAAGATACTAACTATGCGATTTAATTTACATGTCCATTATTCTATATACTGGAGATATAAAGGACAGAAATAATAAGTCCTACCCTCAAGGAACTTAGCGAGATACAAGAAACAAGTAGATACAACATATAAATAGATAAATAAATATAGGATAATTTAAATATCATCTCTCAATCACAAACTCAGGCTTCTAAAAATGGAGATGTGGAGAGGGTGCCTTCTCGGGATGATAGCGTTGAAGACGGCTGAATAAGGAATGGAGAATTCAGGAAGTAACAAGTTGGGGACTTTCACTGGAACATAAAGTATATAAAGAGGAACTGTGTAAAATAAATGTAGTTGGAGCCAGCTTGTGAAAGACTTTCAAATAGATTAGGAGTTTATATTTTATCTTAGAGACTGAAGAGCAAAACTGAAGATTAATGAGCAGGGCAGTCCTTTAAAAGGATTATTTTGGCATCTCTGTCAAAGATGCTTTGGAGAAGAAAGAAACAGGAATCATGGAGGCAAGTTGTTAGAAGACTGTCGAGGTGAGAAGTGTTGAGGGTCTGAACTAATATAGTGGATATATAAATGGAAAGAGAAATGTGTAAGAGGTGTTATGGAGGTTCCATACAAGATGGGGCTTGGATAGAGTAAGCACACACTATGAAGTTGGCAGAGGAACATATTTGCCAGCCTTACCCCATTCTACATCTGTTCTGCCAAAGCCATATTCATGTTCACGAATTATAGAGCACAGAATATACATAACATTGAATTCCTTCAAAGAGTTATAGTGCTTGTTCTTTAGAACTATCTTATATACTATGTGGTGACGTATTAATATGTACCCAGAACCATCTACCATCTATGTCAAAGACTTGGGTGTGAATGTATATATATCTTTTAAAAATTTTCCAAATTTTCTTGTCTTCCAGATACACATGAATGTTCAGTTGAGAGTCCATGTGGAAATGGGACATATATTAATGTTATGGAGAGTTTTGAATGCAATTGCAGTGATGGATTTGAGCCAGGTCCCATGATGAATTGTGAAGGTAAGTGTTTTCTTATTCCTTATTTTTCCATGGTAAAAGTATTTTTGTTTATCATCTAAAATTATTCTGATATTGTTTACTTGTTTGTTTTGAGGTAGGGGAAAATCTATGATTTCATCAGTACTGTTAATTCTCTATATAAAAATTCCCTTTCAGTGATGCAGATCAACAATTCTGTAACATAAATTAAGAGACTTGCCTAAGACACAGAGTTAATATGAGTTAGAAGCAATTGAACCTAAATCTTCATGATTACAAGAAGTGCCTGTGTGCTACATCATGCTACCTCTCAAATTTCATTTACTTTAATTAAATATGTCCTTCATATGTAAAGATGATATCACCAATGGAGATGGCTCTGTGTGTATTATAGATATGGCCAGTCCTCTCAATATCACTATTCAGTGGACATGATAGATAATATTATCACCATTGTACAGGTTTAAAGAGGTTAAATGATATACTGAGGATCACATCATAAGTGATGGACCATGAACTTGAAAAAAGCTATTCTGACTTCTCATTCATTGTTGTTCCCACTCCACTAGTGGGAAAAAAAAAAAACTTCTCAGATGTGAGGTTAATTCCTAGCCTCCACTCAAAAAGAGCTACCCTGTTGGTGCCACCACCATAACATTTTTAATCTATATATCTTTCATCTCATGTCCTACATATAGTATCACAATGAGGTAGGTCCTCTAAACTGATCATTCTACTATTATATATTTGCAGTATTCACAATTATATTGTTTGAAACTCTTTCAGTGTTCCTTCTCCTCTTCCTTTGGTTACCAATTTCAAAGGCAAACACAATTTATCACTCACCTAGGTGCAAGCAAATTTAATTTGACATTTGTTAAACACTTAGTACATAAAGAGCTAGTCAAAGAGAAAGATAAAAAACTTGTATAAAGCACAATTCCTAGCCTTTATGGATCTTACAGTCTAAGTAGAGAAAAAGTACACATATAGAGATAACTGTAAAACAACAATATGTGATAACATTGGATAGGTGAAAAACAGTGTTGTGTGACCATATAAGAGGAAAAAACTCAACATTACTTGAATAACAGACAGTGTCTAATGATCATCTGTCCTTTAATTAAATAGACAATTTTATTGATAATGTATAAATATATTTGCATTTTTATCACTGTTTAGACATCAAGGAATATGCCCAGAATCCACTGCTGTGTACTTTTCGCTGCGTAAATACGTTTGGTTACTATGCATCCACTTGTCCTGCTGGCTATGCCCTAAGGGAAGATCAAAAGATATGTAAAGGTAATGATATTTAATAACTAAAATCTAAGCATGTACTTAATTTTGTAAAAATTACTTTGTCCTAGTAATACTAACAGTGTCCATATTGGAACTACAGCTATTCCAATTCTTAAATGAATTTGGCCTGAGTGGTATTCATATTTGCTGTGATACTGTATGTCATGGATTAAGTAATTTTGGTCTAAGCATCTGAATACCTGATATTTCCGTAATTAACGTTGAAGTTAGATCAGAGGAAGATTGTCATGTGGAGTAAGAAACTATGTTATAGAGGTGTTATTATACAATACTATTATATTCAAAATAAAGACAGCTGTCCTCTTCTAGTTTCGTGTAATTAGGAAGTTTTTTAGAAATCTGGCAAAATTACTTTAACCATCCTGAGTTTTTTGGGGGGGAGTTATTTCTTTTTTTTCCTTCAAATTGAGGTTTTATTTTACTTAATAAAAATGGAGAATGGGTTCATACTTGATAGTAGGGGAAGTTCTCTTTTCTCTTCCAAGCATCACTTCTTTCTTTTATTTATTTTTTTAATATATATGTATATTCATTTTATTTATTTTTAATGTTCTACAATCATTACCATAAAACTTAGATGTTTTCTCCCTACCTACCCCCGACCACCTCCCTCCCTCCCCAAGACGGCATACTATTCTATATAGGATCTACACATACATTCCCTATTGAATACATTTTCATTATAGTCATGCTGTGTAGAAGAACTAAAATAAATGGGAGAAATCATATAACAAACCAAAACAAAATACACATGCACACAAAAGAAATGATCTGATACATTCTGTGATTGAATTCCATAGTTCTTTCTCTGGATGTGAAAAGCATTTTGCTTCAGAAGACCACTGGAAATTTTTTTTTTAGTCCTTGCATTGCTATGCAGATCCAAGTCTACCAGAAAAAAACTCTCACACACTGTGGTCATTGCTGTGCACAAAGTTCTCCTGGTTCTGCTCCTTTCACTCAGCATCAGATCATATAAGTCTTTCCAGGCATCTCTGAAGTCATCTTGTTCATCATTTCTTAGCACAATAGTATTCCATTACATTCATATACCATAATTTATTCAGCCATTCTCCAACTGATGGGCATCCCCTTGATTTCCAGTTTTTGGCAACTACAAAGAGAGCTGCTATGAATATTTTTGTACATGTGGGACCTTTCCCATTTTTATGATCTCTTGGGGATACAGTCCTAGAAGCGATATTGCTGGGTCAAAGGGTATGCACATTTTTGTAGCCCTTTGGGCATAGTTCCAAACCGCTCTCCAGAATGATTGGATGAGCTCACAGCTCCACCAACAATGAATTAGTGTTCCAACGTGGGGAGTTATATCTTTAGTCTCACAAGATTTAGTTCACAAAGGAAAATAAAATTTTAGTTTATAGAAGAAAATAAAATTATTCTTTTAAGATACTTATGCCTGCACTATGAACTTGAACTTACTCTCAAGGATTTTTTTCTTAGCTATACAATATTCTGTTTCTTACAGATATAGATAAACATATTGAAAGCTTACATGACTGCAAATTCAGAGGCATGTTGTTTAAGAATATGAATGGTACTTTCATGTGTATCTGTCCCACAGAAATGTACCAAAGATCTGATGGTGAAGGTTGCATAGGTAAGGTTTGGAAAAAGAAATTGATATTCATTTTTCTAATAAGGTAAAAAGGGAAAAGATTAAATTGAATAAAGTCCAGCAAAACATGGCCCCCCATAGAGAGACAATATTCAGTAAACATGAGTCCACAAAATAAATTAGTGAGTCATTCTGCCTTTTATTTTTTTATTTTTAAAATTTAATTAATTTATTTTTAGTTTTCAACATTCATTTCCACAAGATTTTGAGTTCCAAATTTTCTCCCTATCTCTCCCCTCCTCCTTACCCCAAGACACTGTGCATTCTGGTTACCCCTTTCCCTGTTCTGTCTTCTCTTCTATCACACCCCTCCCTTCCCTTATCCCCATCTTCTCTCTTTCCTTGTAGGGCAAAATAGATTTCTATACTCCATTACCTGTATTTCTTATTTCCCAGTTGCATGCAAGAACAATTCTCAACATTTGTTTTTAAATCTTTCAGTTTCAACTTCTCTCTCTTCCTCTCTCCCCACACATCCTCACTGAGAAAGCAAGCAATCCAACATAGGCTATACATGTGGGGTTATGCCAAAGCCTTCCGTAAGAGTCATACTGTGAAAGACTAACTATATTTTCCTCCATCCTACCCTGTCCCCCATTTATTATATGCCCTCTTTTTTCCTTGTCCCTCCCCAAAAGTGTTTACTTCTAATTACTCCCTCCTTCCATTTTCTCTCCTTTCTATCATCCACCACACAACCCACTTATTCTCTTCTCCCCTACTTTCCTATAGTGTAAGACAGATTTTCATACCAAATTGAGTGTGCATGTTATTCCCTCCTTAATCCAAATGTGATGAAAGTAAGCTTCACTTTTTCCCTCTCACCTCCCCCCTTTTCCTCTCCATTGAAAAAGCTTTTTCCTGCCTTTTTTATGAGAGAAAATTTGTCACATTCCATTTCTCCCTTTCTCCTTCCAATATATTCCTCTCTCACCCCTTCATTTTAGTTTTTTAGATAACATCCCTTCCTATTCAACTCACCCTGTGCCCTCTGTCTATATGGATACAATCCCTCCAACTACCCTAACACTGAGAAAAGTCTCAAGAGTTATAAATATTATCTTTCCATGCAGGAAGATAAATAGTTTCAACTTTATAAAGTCCTTTAAGATTTCTCTTTCCTGTTTACCTTTTCATGCTTCTCTTGATTCATGTATTTGAAAGTCAAATTTTCTATTCAGGTCTGGTCTTTTCATCAAGAATGCTTGAAAATTGTCTATTTCATTGAATGACCATTTTTTTCCCTGAAGTATTATGCTCAGTTTTGCTGGGTAGGTAATTCTTCGTTTTAATCCTAGTTCCTTTGACTTCTGGAATATCATATTCTAAGCAGTTCAATCCCTTAATATAGAAGCTGCTAGATCTTATGTTATCCTGATTGCATTTCCACAATACTTGAATTGTTTCTTTCTGGCTGTTTGCAATATTTTCTCCTTAACCTGGGAACTCTGAAATCTGGCTACAATATTCCTAGGAGGGTAAACTTTTAACTAAATATTAATTTTTTGTCCCCAGTTCATTGGAAACAACTTTCATGTCTTTGTAGGCTAGAATTATGAAAAATTAATAAGAAAAATAAAATGAAGTATACTGAGATGTTAACTACCAGTTTGTTAACAAGTCTATCTAAAGATAATAGATACTCTGGAAGAGAAGAATTTGGATATAATATCTAGTTTTGAACGAGTTGGCAACAAATGACTTAAAAATGAAATAATTTGTGAAAGGAACCAGAAACCAAAATTAGTTTTCTAAGAATGCCTAAAAAGTAGAAGGAGTAAAACGTGGGATGCTATAATTTTGAAAATATACTAAAGTACTTATTTAGTAAAAGAGAAAGTGGGAGGGGGGGCAGAGTCAAGATGGTAGAGTACAAGGATGGACCAGCTGTAGTTCTCCCCCCAAAAGCCCAGATTTTGTGATTTTCTATGTGAATCTTCCCAAAATGATAATATAGTTTATTCTGGTACAGTGCCATTAAGAAATTACTTATGGTGCATCCAGGATGATAGATTAGACGCAGCAGGTAAGTTGAACTCTTTCAACATTCCTCTCCTAACAACTTTAAAATAACAACTTGAATCAAATTTTGGAGTAGTCAAGTCCACAAATAATGAAGTTGAGGTATTTTTCCAGCCTAAGAAAACTTAGTTCAGCAGGAGACATCTTTGACCACAGGATGGCAGCCTATTTGGAGTGGATGCAAGGACAGCAGCACCTTCAGAAGCAGTTAGGCCAGAGATGGAAAGTGGATCAGGAGCTGGTTAGAAAGAGATTACAAAAGGGACCCTTTGCTGGCACTGAGTACTATTAGTTGGCAACTTTATTGCTTATATGCAGTTCTGGGATATAATTCCAGGGCAGATAAGAGCACTGAGGATTAGTCACAAGGGAACAGGGTCCATGATCTTGGTTCTAAAGCAAAGAGGATCTTTAGTGTTTCTGGCTGCAAGGGACTGGGGACCTTCCTGGATAAATACCAGAGTGCAGACCAGGAGAACAGTGACCTCTCCCAAGATCACACCACCTTGGGAGCACCAAAAATTTGCAGATCCCCAGAACTAGTTCTGAAAATAGTAGTATGACAAAAAACTTTAAGCTTGGGACAGTACTTTCCCATTCCCAGGTGAGCCAAGTCCAACTTAAACATAAATTTCAAAGTCAAGAAGTAGGATGAAAAAAAAAAAAAGGACAACCACAACAACAAACTTAGACCACAGAAAGCCATTATGGTGTCAAGGAAAACCAAGATGTAAACTCAGAAGACAACAATGTGAAAACAGCTACAAAAAAATAAGTTAAAGAAAAATGCTAATTGGATCCAAGCCCAACAAGAATTCCTGGAAGTGTTAAAGGAAGAAAAGCATGGTAGAAGAATAATTGGAGGAAAAATGAATGTAAGGCAAGAAAATTATGAAAAAAATTAACATTTTGGTAAGAAATGCACAAAAATACTGGAAAAAATAGAATTGGCCTGAATTGGCTCAAAAATTGACTGATGACAAGAGATTTGGTAAAAGCAGTGTAGGATAAATGCAAAAAGAAATACAAAAACTCAGTGAAGAAAATAATTACTTAAAAATTAGAATTAGGCAAATGGAAGCTAATGACTCCATGAGACATCAAGAAAGAGTAAAGTCAAATAAATGAAAAACAGAAGAAAATGTGAAATTGCTCATCAGAAGGACAACAACTGATATAGACAACAGATTGAGGAAGATGATTTAAGAATTATTCGACTGCCTGTAAGAAAACTCTCCAAAATATTTTAGCCAAATTCCAGAGCTCCAAAGTCTGAGAGAAAATATTTCAACAAATAAACAACAAACAACAAATAAAGAAGTAATTTAAATTATTCAAAGAAATAATCCATATGTTGTGGTGCCCCAGTCAAGATCTTCCAAGATTTAACAGTTTCCAACTTAAAGGAATGTAGGGCTGAGAATATGATATTTTGGAAGGCAAATGAGCTCAGGTTACAATCAGGAATCATCTACCTAGAAAAAACTGAGTTTAATCCTTCAGGGGAAAAATAGATATTTAATGAAATAGAGGACCTTCAAGTATTCCTAATGCAAAAACCCGTACTGAATAAAGAAATTTGTCATTCAAAACAAGGCTCAAGAGAAGCATAAAAAGGTAAACATGAAAAAGAAATCATAAAGTACTTAACATGTAAAGTCATGATTGACTCAATAACTCTTTATGTAATTCCTATATAGAAAAATGAATAATGTAATCCTTATTGGGACAGTTAAAAGGAGTTTATATAGAAAAGGGTCATGGATATGAGCTGATTATATTAAAATAATCTCCCCTGCAGAATGAAAAAGTTAGAAAGAGGCATATACTGACAGAAGGGGGAAGGGAGTGGCAGAATAGGGAAAATTTTCTCATATAAATGAGGCATACAAGGAAGAATTTTCATAATGGAGGGGAAGATGGAAGTGGCAGGTAATGCTTGAACTTCATATTAGAATGGATACAAAGGGGGAAGAAAAAAATTTGTATGTGTACATATGCATGTGTATATGTGTATATATATATGTGTGTGTGTGCATATATGCATATAAATATGTATAAATGCATATATATGCACATATATATGTATGATTTGTATGTGTTTACACATATACCATTGTGTATAGAAATCTAACTTACCCAATAGGGAAATAGGAGGGAAGGGCATAATAGAAAGAGGAGAAGTTTGATAAAAGGGAGAACAGATTAAGGGAGGTAATGCTGAAAAGCAAAACAGACTTTTGGGGAAGAACAGGAGGAAAAGAAAACAGAAGGAAATGGGATGGAGAGAAATGCTTAGTTAGTGATCATAACTGTGAATGACTTTGGATGAGCTTACCCATTAAACAAAAGTGGATAGCAGAATGGATTAGAAACCAGGATCCAACAATATGTTCTTGTTTTTTTTTCTTACAAGAGAAACTCTTTAAACAGGAAGAAATATAGTTAAGACTACAGCAAAATCTAATACACTTCAGAGAAACTAAAAAATGGCAAGGTAGCTATCTTGATTTCAGGCAAGGCAAAAGCAGAAATAAACCTAATTTAAAAAAAAATAATAAGCAAACTACATTTTGCTAAAAGATACCATAGGCAATGAAATAATTTCAAAAAATTTTAAAGCTAGTTTCTCTAATAAGGGCCTCATTTCTAAATATATGCAGAGTATAGAAATTATTTTAAAAAAGGGCTATTCTCCAATTTGTAAATGGTGAGTGGATATGAACACGCAGTTTACAGAAGAAATCAGAGCTATCCATGGTAATATTAGAGAAACACAAATTAAAACAACTCTGAGGTACCACTCATTCCTATCAAAAATTACAAATTCTGGAAGGGGTAAGGGAAAATAAGTACAGAAATTATTGGTGAGTGAGAACTAGCATAACCTTTCTGGAGAACAATATACTACTGCACCTAAAGTATTGTAAAACTGTGCATATCCTTTGACCAAGCAATGCCTCTATTTTATGTGTACTCCAAAGAGATCAGAGGGAAAGGAAAAATGACTTATACGTACAAAAATACTTATAACAGCTGTTTTTGTAGCAAAGAGTTGAAAATTGAGAGGGTGCTCATAAATTGGAGAATGGCTGAACAAGTTGTGGCATATGGTTGTGGTGGAGTACATATAAGAAATGACAAAGGGGGTGGTTTCAGATAAAAAGTGAGAAGACCTATATGAACTGATTCAAAGTGAAATGAACAGAACCAGGAAAACAGTGCACACAGCAACAGCAACATTGTAATAAAGATCAATTGTGAAAAACTTAGCTACTCTGATTGATATAATAATCAAAGATAGTTCTGAAGGACTTGTGATGAAAACTGAAATCTACCTGCAGAGAACTGATGAATTCTGAGTGCAAATTGAAATATAAATCTCTCACTTTATTTTTCTTGCTTTTTTTTTGCAACATGGCTAATGTGGAAATATGTTTTGCATGATTTCACATGTGTAATACATACACTGCTTACCTTCTCAGTAGGTGGGGAATGGGGTTGGAGGTTGGGTGAGAATTTGCAATTCAAAATTTAAAAAAGATAAAAATGGTAGAAAAAAATAATAAACTTAAAAAAATAAATTATTTATCTGTAATCTGTTGGTAATATATCACATATTAGAAAAACTGCTACCTAACACAGGAATGTTGAAACTGTACTCATTTAGTTCATCAATACTTTGCCAAAACGTTATTCCCTATTTTATTTATTGTTTGCATGGTGTTTTCCTAAAGATGAAAATGAATGTTGCACAAAACCAGGAGTCTGTGAAAAGGGCCATTGTGTTAACATTGTTGGGAGCTACAGGTGTAAATGTAATGGATTCCAGTCAAGTTCACCAGGGATTGATTGCCTTGGTAAGTTGATTTATAAAGACACACATGTGTGTGTATAATATATTATATGCATGTATATATACTATATGTGTGACATATATGTTTATGTACATACATATAATTGCATAATGTAAATAATGTTCCTGAATATTTTTCCAAAGTTAAGCTTGAAGTCTACAGGAAAAAAATTAAAACAGTAGGGTACTAAAATTATATCAATTAATATCATTCTAAAATAAAAATATTTGTGAATAAGGTCATCTGTGCTAATATTAATTAAAAATAAATGTAGTACTTCAAAATTTGATTTTCTCATCTGGAACAATTTGATAAGATACTTATGGTATGCAGTTTAAATCTTGGAGATTTAATGTTGTTTGTCAGGGCTAGAAAATATACATTTTAATGAGCTGTTTTTATTAGCTAACTGAAAAGAAATATAGTGCTTAATTTTTTAAGAAAATAGGAATTGAGTTCTTACATTGATTAAATATCCTACAGAAATCTAATTTTTATTCAATATATTGTATTTATCTTCAAACCCTT
Source organism: Notamacropus eugenii (assembly GCF_028372415.1). Classification (NCBI taxonomy): domain Eukaryota; kingdom Metazoa; phylum Chordata; class Mammalia; order Diprotodontia; family Macropodidae; genus Notamacropus; species Notamacropus eugenii. Next base: position 350,831,519 of record NC_092874.1, on the reverse strand, counting down.
AGAATAGTGCTAAAATGCAATTCTCTGCCCACTATACCAACTCTAAATTGTACATATATGTTGTTAATTGCTGAATTTAAACCTTATTTGATTTTTTCTTTTATCATTCACATAAATGAGCTATCTCTTTTCAGATTTGTACTACTGACACATAGCTCCTCTGTTTGGGAAAAGCAGTTATAACTAAAAACATCACATGTTAGTATATTTAGTATATCCATGTTAGTACACTTCTCCATGAGCCATGCTTTCTTGTGAAGTTGTATTACTTTGAACAAGCACCGCCAACTAATGCTGTGTGAGATTGCCTATACATGAAAATGTTCATAGAGACAGAAGAGGTCTTAGGGATCCCTTAGGGGAGTTGGACCAATCTGCCTTAGTGTGAGAAGTCTAGGCTCTAAGAGGCTAAAGAACTTGTCAGGTAAACAATAACCCCCAGATCACTTTTCTGTTATATTTTCTTAAAACACTTTTACCAAAATCCACTTCCTAGTACATGAAAGGACCGCTCAGTTCTTTTTGAAAACGCTGTGGTGATTATTTAAGCAAGCTAAATGGTAAACATACTCCTAACATTAGAAAATTTTGATATTGCCACTTAAAATTCAATCAGCATATGATTCCATCATATAGGAAATATATACAAAACAACTTTTTGTGCCAATGGAAATTGGTAACTTTCCTGCAACTTATAAGCTCACAAAGGTGTCTGGGCCTTGCACAGGATCTAATAGCCCAGAGGTGGGATTTTGAATCCAAGCCTTCCTGACTCTGTGGAGCTGTGGCTCCACTCTGCTGTGCTAAACTATGCTACCAAATTTCCAGTCAGTTCTTCAGGATCCATTTTCTATAGGTGGTGTGGTGTCAAGTATAAAGAAAAGACTGCAGTTTGTGACTTGTTTTGGACCTTCAAAATAAAATGACATATCTAGAAAGGAACTCACAGTCTATCTAGTACTACTTTCTCCTTTCACAGATAAGAAAGCTGAGGTCCAGGGATATTATTACTTACCCAGGGTTACAGAGGTAGCAATTATAAGATGCAGAATTTGAACTCATGTCCTCTAACCCCATAATCAAAACTCCATCTCCTATACCACATTCCTCAGCCACTCCAAAGGTAGTCTTACCATAGTCCTCATTAAAAAGCAAAGATGTTCTACCTGAGATCTCAAATTTATAGTCTCCAGCCTTTCTACTTCTTTTTCTCCTCAGTATGTCCTTTATCTTAATCAGGAGCCCTGGTTCCTTGATCACACCTTAATCTCCTAGTCCATCATCCATTAAAGCGCTGCCTTCCACTTTTAAATCCCTTGCTCTTGTTCTGTTTTCTTTCAACTTCTCCCTTTCTGCCGTTTCTCAAATCGGGATTACCTCCACTAAACACTCCCCTTTTTTTCATTGCTGGAGAATGTAATCACTCAAAAAGCCAATCTTAAGTACCTATCGCCATGTACTGTTGTGCTGGGAATACAAATACAAAAATGGAACTATTTTCAGAGAAGAAAATTTATGTTTAAGATATATAGAGATAGCTATATACATATACACATGTATAAGGAATGAACATATAGAATTAATGGAAAGTATACACAAGATTGTTAAATGTGTTGACTTTATACATTAAAAATGAAAGCTTTCTGACCTCAACTAGGCCCTCATTGCTATATGGCAATCCTTTTAATCATCTCTTAATTGATTATCATATACCACACAATGACAGTTCCAAACCATCTCCTTTCAAGTCTCTTACTGTCTGACTTCTCAGCAAATTAACCTTACTTCCCACTTTACTTAAAAGATTAAAACCATTTGTCATGAGTTCTTTTATGACCCCAAGCCTGATTCTCACAATGCTATTGCTGGAACTATAACCACTGCTAGCAGATTTCATTCCTCCTCATCTGGAGTAGTTGATTTTTCTTTCATTCAAGTCATTTGGGATGTATACTGACAAGTACCAGAAGATACTGACAGTCAAAATTGACTCATTTGCAGCTGGTTTCTTAAACCGAGCCACAAATTGGTTGTTTTTCTCATCTGAGAGGGAGAAATAATGTAGAATGTCAGATTATGAGCAAGAGACTAATGAAGAGAAATATAAAGAACATGCTCTTATTTTCTTTGCTTCCTGATTAATGAAGAAGAGACTATGTAGAAATCCTGTTGGCATTCTGCATGCTCCTCTCCATAAGGTTGGCAAAGGGACTGTATGATGCTAGTACACGTCATCTTTAAGAGAAATGAAAATCACAGAAGAAAATGTAGAAAGCAAGCATGACTGACCAGTATGCCCCACAGTGTGACTGAAGTTGGCCATTCAGATCAAGGTTATTGGATCATGTTGTATTGCTATATAAAATCAATGACCACATTAAAGCAGAGTTTCTCCTTTAAATAGTCATTCAAGCATGTAGCCTGCACTTTGAGAGTTTAAAACAAAACAAAACAATCGTGGAATACTTCAGGATGTAGTTCCCCATAATTGGCAGAGTTCCAATGTAAACAAGACAACCACTTATAAAGGACAGTGTAGAGAACATTCCTTTGCCAACAAAGGTTAAGGCTAAAGGAACTCTGAGATCTCTTCTCGGACATTCTGTGATCTTCTAACCTGAATATATCCAAACCTTATTTACTTGTTTAACCTCCCCAGGCCCAAGTTTATTCATCTATAAAATGAGAGTTGGATTAGATTGCCTGTGGGGTCCCTTCCAGTTTATTTACATTCTATCATCTTAGGATCCTCATTCATCTTCTCATCTCCTCTAATCATAAGTTTTTTTTGTTAAAGCTGCACTTCTCCACCTGTGATCTTTATTCTTTCTTCTCTCTCTCTGTCTCTCTCTCACTTTCTGTGTGTGTGTCTCTCTCTGATTGACATATTCAATTGAGATGTTCTTTGATGAAGATATCAAAGGTATGACATCTTTTTTTTTTATTTGAGGTGAGGGTTGATTGAACCAATCCATCACATGTAAATGAACTATTCACTGATTTTGTGCTGTACTCTCCTTCTTTCATGTACAGTATTTATATAATCTGTCATCCAATACCTGTAGTTACTTCAAGACCTGGAGTAGGTCTTCTTTCATTGTTTTTCCTTACTTGTCAATAATCACTCTTTCCATAAATTTTCCATGAGCACTGTGTATCCCTCCTTAACCCCATCACCTTCTGTTCGTTATTATAAAAATGTATATGCATATCATAGCCTCTCTATTTCTTTGTAAGCAAGTTTCTTGAATTCAAGGACTTGTATCTAGTAAGTAGCACAGTCCCCTTTGTATAGGAGACTTTTAGTAAATGCTCACTTGAAATGATTTTACTATAATCACTGCCATGCGAAGAACACTGGAAAAACATTATCCAGTTCTGAATCATACCATACCTCAAGAAAGAATAGGTTATATTCCAAAAAAGATCATATGAAATTAGCTTGTTTGGGACTAAGAATGCACTTTCCATAAAAAGCAGTGCAATAAAAATTGATTTTATTTCTAGGCCAGTTCAGTCAAAGATGTACCTGAAATATAGTACTATATGATATTTTCCCATATTTTGTAGTTCTTGTTAAAATACTCATCTTTTCTAATTATTTTTAAAAGAGAAAATAAATTCATAGTTTAAACTTGGGATACTACAAACATCATCATTCATGTAGGTTTGTCTCTAAGTGCTTGTTCCTGTTAAGTGAAAAGATTTTACTTGACTGTTGAAGGAGGATTTTTACTCCCTCTCCCTTTGTCCCCACCTTTAAAATGGAGCCCTCACTAGCCTTTTCAAGCCACTCCCTTCATTCAATTGGACTGTTTCTAGTCATCATCCTCATGGTTAGAGCAGGAAAATGGAGCAGGCCCAAACCCCAATTCCTTCACCAGACAAAAACTACAACTGAACAACTTTATTTCTAGGAGCAAACTAGATTCATGCTTCTGCCCCTCTTTTTGAACTTAAACATAAATCAATAATTCATTTTACTCCAGAGAAATAGTTCCTAGCAATTTCAGTGAATCTGTTCTCTGTGTGCTTAATGCCTGTCTTTGTTTCTGTCTCTGACATCTGGTTACCAGTATTGAAATACATAAAAATGAGTAATTGCTTTTGTCTGTCACTCTTGTATCAGTTTTCAATACTAACTGAATAGAAATATAGACAGATTTTAAAGAAAAGATAGACTTTAGACTTACATGCTTTCCTGATCAGGGAAAGAAGAGAGAAGAGGGCAAGGCAAAAATGACCTTCAGTTCTTCTGAAGGCAAAGGTAAACAGCAGCCAATCTGCCCAGACACCTCTCCTTTTAGTTTCTAGGTACTCTTCCAGGTGTGGAAGTTTGAGGTAGTATCATAGTGGCCTCACTATTCCCAGCTGCTCTTCCTATCTTCACACTCACTACAAGCTCTCTCAAAACTTTTGCACAGAAGATCCCTATCCCACACATACATCTTTCCTCTTGCAAAATTTTTTCCTTCAGGGAAATGGAAAGTTAACACTGTCTCTTCAAAAGCATAAGCTCTCTTTATTCAGTGGTTCAAAAATAAATTCAACATTTCCATTCTTTCCAGTAGGCTTTGTTTTAGTTTTTCTGAAAGTCTTTATTTTTGGTGGGGATATGTGTGCTACACTTGCATATCTTCTTTTTCTGCCAAATAACGAAAGCAAAAATTTTATTCACATCTACTGAGAAGATCCCCTGTCACGTAATGGATGGCTCCCCACAAACTAAGTAAGCATCAGCAGGATAGAGGCCTGGGAGGGTGTAGTAAGAGGGGAGGGAGTAGGAAGGGATCTCTGGAGAAAAGGTAAAGGTAGATGAGGAATTGGGATTGTGGAAGGAATTGTGGGACCTATTATCTCCGATTCCACCCCTAACAAATCTTGGACCAAGGTGAGATAAAGGAATATGACTGAGGGATCAGGAAAATATAATAGGCAACAGCTGGTTTTGGTGGAAGAGAAAGAGTAGGAATTATCAGGTCAACAATGAGGACTGAAAGGAAGTTCCTGTGGTCACTGAGGGAGTTCCTTTGCAGTAATGAGCTACCTTATCACATTTAGTCAAGTCTAGTAAACTTTTTGTTAAAAGAATGGTTTCCTTTTTTTTTTTTTTTTTTAGCTTTAAGGTACACTTGATGATCCTCGTGCTTTAACATGTTAACTTCCCATACTAAGTGTCCATGGCAATATCATCCTAAGACTGAAGCAAAGATTATAAACAATCTCTATCACCTCTAAGAGAAAATTGCTGTAATACCTTAAATAATGTCTGTGAATTACACGATTGTCTTTGGGAAACGTTTTGAAGAAAGGAATAATTATACCTAAAATACTTGATGTAAACCATTTTTTTGGACAACAATCATTGACATATATTTAAAGTTTATTTGTAAACATTGATAATAAATAAAAACTATAGGCTTTTAGGGTGATTGCATTTTTTCCTCTACTTTATGCAGCCGACAGAAAAGGAGTCTGTTTTGCTCAGCTTCTGCAATCAGTGTGTCACATGGCTTCCAGTAGCCAGAACCTTGGCACAAAGTCAGAGTGTTGCTGTGATACAGGATGGGACTGGTGTAAACAATTTGAACTTTGCCCACTTCCTGTCACTACCCAGTACAAAAAGATTTGTCCTCATGGCTCAGGATACGCCACAGATGGAAGAGGTATGAATCTATATATTGGTTTGAAATAATGACAAGGAAAACTTGATTTTATTATTTAACATTTCAATAAATTCCCTTGTATTTCTTTCAAAAAGTACTATAAATTCAAACTAAACTTACTGCTAACAAAGTATTCTACAAGTAAAGATCAGTGAGATCTATTTGCATAAAAATCGATGACTTTTTTGTGATAACAGCTTCTTTTTACATAAAAATAGTGTAATATTTCAATATGACCAATATCTTCAAATATATTTTCTCCATTAGTTCAAATATGCTTAAATATGTTATATGCAGTAGTCTCTTCCATGTTGTGGGGGGAATGGGACATGGAGTCCCCATGGTCTGGAAAATCTGTGTAAAATTTTGGTCCTTCATGTCAGGGAAGTTTAGTTTTTTTTTTATTTTTATTTTACAGGGTATTTACAGTACCTTATTATAAAATCTGGCTTAAGTATTTGGTGAAAGGCTATATATAGGTCAATGTTAAGCAAAAATACTACATGAAAAAGAAATTTTAAAATATGAAATAAATATGAAAATTTTTTAAATGAAACAAACTTGAGCATAATACTGACTGTGCTGAGTGTATAACTATATCGTACAATACTGCATACATATTTTATTCATTTCTGAGTTTCTGAGCTTTGTGTTGTCTGATGGCCTTCTTGTATCATTTTGCTTCTGTAAAACTCCCCCAAAATTCCCATTAAATTTTTTATGCTGACTCACAATATATTAAAACTACAGTGGGGAAAGTCTTGATGTGGAAGGAATAGCTGTAAATCACATTTACATTATTAATTTTACTTAGGTGTCTCTTTTCTAATCAAGACAATTCTAGACCAGTTGATGGATTACAAGTTACCTGTGCTCCAGATCTGAGCTTTCAGTTGATTGAGTAGTATTGAACAGATGTATTTCTAATTGTGGGTTTTTTTCCTGTTTGATTTTATTTTTTCTCTCCTTTTCTTTTACTTTCTTTTCACTTTAATTGTTTTCAAAAGGTACTACTTACTAACTTGCTCAGGATGGAAGTGGAACAGCCATTCACATGCCTGATATTTGTACTTGTCAGCACAGAAGCTTTGGCCTGCTCTGTTTTTCCAAGTTGGGCCAGTTTGACTGTCCTTCAGCAACTCCATGTCGCTTCACCTCTAGAGAGCTTACCATATTTGCATCTAAGTCAGACGCAGCTTGGCCTACTGTAAACTAAGAGCTCCTGCTCCTAAAATTCAAGTGCCCGCCGACAGCAGGAACTCTAGGCTCCTCAATTTTATTTTAAATGCTACCTGCAATTACATGGATCAACATCTCTAAAAGTGGAAAGCTGGTGTCCAGTTCAAGGCTATCAGTCCTGTGTGTCACACACACACACACACACACACACACACACACACACACACACACACACACTTCCAAATGCATTTGTAACAATCTGAACCTTAGACATCAAGCTAAGACTTTGAGGAAAGAAAACTAAGTACTCTCAGTCCTAACGTAATTCCATCTCTATTTCATTCCATGGCACATCTACAGTGCCATCCATTTTCGTACCATCTCTTTCATATTACTATCATGTTCCTGTGTGTTTCTGTTCTTTTGATTACCACTAGAGTGTGTTGTTCCTATCCTATAAATATACTTGCCACCTCCATCATAAACCAGTGGTCCAAGTTCTACCTTCTCAGCTACTCTTTAGGATATTTCAGTATCTACAGCTTAAGGCTTGGTCCCCTCACACGTTATCATTATTAATACTAGTCACTTAGTAGATACTTAGTTGACTTTGGTTGAGTTCCCTTCAAGTACTATGTGTATCCTCAGTCTCACTCAAAAATCACTCAGCATCTTTAAGATCTATGATCTCTTAAACTTGCTTTAGACGACAGCTGATGAGCTAAGGAATTTTATAAATGTTAGAAATCTGGCTGGATTTAGAACAGAAAGAAGAATTTAAAGCAGACATTTTTAAAATTTCTGGTACAAATATTTATTGTTGACAGTGTTTTAATTTTTGGACTTAGAAAAGAAACGATTATATTTACAATGTTTTGCTAAATATCTACATACTCTGGAGTTCTACTGATCATACATGAAAAAATATTTTTCTGAGTTCTAGTTTTTTTTTTGAGATTTTTCTCCCTTTCCCCAGTTCTTTACTATATTTTCAAATTAATTGTATATCAGATGGCAAAAATGAAAGAGTCAGGATATATCCTAGCTTTCACCCACAACTGCTCCCAAGAATGTAGAGGAAGAACACTAGACTGAGGCATACTTGAAAATCTAGAGAGAATCCACAGTGATTAATTTTTGCAGTCCACATCAGCAAAGGAAAATGAAAGACTAGAGAGAGAGAAGAACCAGTAAAGCCCAATACAAAAACTTCCAGGAGGGAAATTGGACTGGCCTTACAGCTATGTACGGACAGGTAATAACAATAGGTAATAGCCAGTGCTATGTTGCTCTGATGCTGAATGGATACTTAGAGCCAGTATGAACTCAAACGGTAACCCTACAGCTTGGTCCTTGGAGTATGATCTTGCATTCATCCAACAGACCTGTGTTGGGGCCTGCAACTGAGTAATGAGAGTACAGATTAGAAGGGGGCCTGTATTTCTTTCGCTCTGAAAATACAGAACCTGCTGGCTAGCTGACTTTAGCCAGAAAAGGCTACATTTTTAAACATTAGGAGCCTGTAAACCTCAAGCCAAGAAGGCCAAGATCAGACCACTTCATAAATTAGACAAGTTAGATATACTGAAAGTTTGTATCTCCCTGCTCTGAAGTCTATTTGAGATCCTTGAAGAAAACAGTTCTCAATAACCACAGAAAAACATGACAGGACACTAGATAATAAAGATCTGAACCACACAAAGCCACATTTCACCTAAAACTCTTTGTAGAACAGATTTTAAATAATTTAAGAAAATTCTTTGCCTGATGAAAACCTTCTTAGTTTCAAGTTCTTTACACCTACAAAAATGAGCTGCCGTAAATAGTTTTGTTTACATTTCATTTTTAATCTCTCTCAGGTGTAGGCCTAGTAAGTGGTATCTTGAAGTCAAAGGACATGCACGCCTTAGTGACTTTGGAGGCTTAGTTCCAAATGTTTTCCAGAATGCTGAGACGAATTCACAGCTTCAATGCAGGCAATAAATGTGCCTATTTTTCTGCAGTGCCTCCAGCGTTTGTCATTTTACTTTTTCATCATCTTACCCAATTTAATAGATGAGAGATAAAACCGAAGAGTGAATCTGCATTTCTTTAATTACTAATAATTTGAAATATTTTTATTGTTTTATCGATCGCTTGGATTTCTTCCTTTGCAAACATCCTATTCACATCTCCTACCATTTATCTACTGGGAAATGGATTTTGTTCTTATAAATTTAAATTAGCTCTTTGAAACCTTTTTCAGAGAATGGTGCTGGCCTCTATGACACTCCATTGATTTAGAAATAAACAAACAATAAAGATGGATTAAATTAAAATCATTTTTTATGCAGCTTCAGAGTTCTGTCTTCACAGATCAGAAGACGCATTTATTTCATTTACTTCCACTTTTTTTCCTTCCCTACAGATATAGATGTCTATAAAGTCATGGGCAACTTGTATAATGATGGTCAATGTATTAATACTGTGGATTAATAGATAATACCTCAGTGCCAGCAAATGGCTACAGTATTACATATATAATTTAATGAATAAATTTTGAAACAAAATAGAAAACAATAATGTTTTAATATACTAAAATGATGACATTACACACACTACTTCTTACAATATAATAACATTCTCATTTCATTCATGTACTGAACTTTAGTTAGCCATTTCCCTATTGATGTGCATCTATTGTAATTCTGATTTTAAACTATCACAAAAATTATGGCTATGAATACGTTGAAGCATCTGAGAACTTTCTTCTTGTCAATAAATTCCTTGGGGTATGAGCCCAGTTAAAAAAAAATGCATACAAATATCTTGTTCAGAGGGTATAGACTTGTTAGTCACTTGATTGCAAGCTAGTAATGCTCTACTTTCTAACTGCAAGCTAGTAATGCTCCACAGTTCTATAATTCTTCAAGTAAAAGTTGAATAGATTTGAAGTGAGAGATGTAATTTGTACCTTTTAACCAGTAATTAGTATTTATGCAACTTATTCATTCATTCTTTAGATCTTGATGAGTGTAGTCCATCTTTTAAACCTTGCAACTTCATCTGCAAAAGTACTGATGGAAGTTATAAATATTCTTGTCCTTCAGGATATATTCTGCAAGAAGATGGAAAATCTTGTAGAGGTAAAGAGAAAGCTTTGCTTTATTTTCAATTTTTTTCAGTCTATAAAAGAACTTCAGTATGGGATGGTCCTAGGGATTTTCTAACTTCAGAAAGCAAAGTCAGATGGAATCATTCATAATAAGTTAGCTGTATAGCAGTGGTATCAAACACTCAAGCAGACCCAACACTCCTGAGTGCAGCACAAACTAGATTAAAATGTAATTGGGAAATATTTAACAAAATAAATTATAGTGCAATAAAATGTAAATTATGTTATATGGTTTTCTAATTCACTGTGTGGTCTACATACAGGCATCCTTATATACACTTTAGTGGTCTTTTCTCTTTGAGTTTGACATCACTGATGAATTTTGACATCAAATAACTATATTGACAGCTCTGAAGTTGTTATTTAAATGATTGGGAATGGCAAAAGACTTAAAGCAGGGTAACTGGCTAAAAGCATATTTTAATATTTTAGGCAAGACATTCTAGCTACCAAGTCATGTGTGATCCTGATTGTGGCTCCACATATTTGAATTGTTTCTTTGTAGTATTTTTAACTTGTCCTGATAGTTCTAAAATTTGGAAATAATGTTCCTTGGATAGGGATGACGTCCAGCTTAAGTTATCAGGCATCTGCAGGTAGAGGGTACTAAGCCAAATCCAGCAAATTTCACAGATGAAAAGTCAAAAAAGAAACAAGGAATCAATAACCAGAGGCAGAGTAGATACAGTCAGCTGTGGTTCTGGGACCCACTATCATAGCCGCATTCATGGTAGAATACATGAGTTAAGGGTTCAATTTAGTAATCATCCTCTCCTGAATAAACAAAAGTTACAGTATTATCTTTCCCATGTGCTATAATTTCCACAACCTTGGAACATCATCTGGCTTCTGTTTTACCCACAACTTAGCTCCCAATTTTATTCTACCAGTAGAACCCAATCCTTCACTTCCTCTGCTAGTTATTTAAGAAGGAGGATCAGTTTTCACAAGTGGTCTTGTTTCACAAGGTATAATAATTATTTGAACTATTCTATCATTTTTACAAAACTGTGTGGGCTCCTTCCCTAAATTTTGGAATGTCACAATAATTTCTCCTTGATAATTAGAATCTAGCACTCTAGCCAATACATGCATTTCTCAAGCTCCTAATCCTGACTTAGGTAATATTCATCCAAAATGATTCTTATGGATTCTCATACATATACCAGTGGAGAGTGTTCTTATTTCTTTCCCATCCAACCAAAAATCCTCTAAGGAATGTGGATGTTATCTTGCTGAACCAGGTGTCCCTGAATAAGGTGCTGGAGCATCTGGCCTCACAGTCCAGTACTCAACATTTGGAATCTTATGTGTTTGTTGTTTTTGAATTTGGAGATTTGAGGTCATAATTCTGGCTAGAGGTATACTTCCTCCCAATGGTCTATTATTCAAATTACATAAAACAATGAGCAGATTATCTTTCCAATGTTGATAATAGTTATTAGAACTTAACTTCCTCAACTGTTCTTTCATTAATCCATTCATCTTTCAATTCCTGGGTCATCTCCAGTCATCCTGATGAATATCTGGTCACTGGATTCAGATGGCTCTGGAGAAGAAGTGAGGTTGGTGACCTGCGCAGCCCTCCCTCCCTCAAAACAAAGTCAAGTGCAAGTCATGGCATCATTTCTCTGATGGCATGATCTTCTTCGGAAATGAAGGTCAAACACAACAACAACATTCTTTCAATTAACCCGGACACTTGTGGATAATAAGGAATATGATATATCCATTCTATGATCTTTAATACACCATATCTCTTCATTTCATTACCTTTGAAATATGACCCATTGTCACTTTGAAACTGCACTGGGGTTGCATAGTATAGACTTATGATATCTAAATTTTACAGGTATTTTTCTGGATCACATTCTTATAGGGACAAGCCACTAGTATACCTGAATAGGTGTCAACCCAAAAACATATAAAGTTGTATCCTTTATCTTGAGGTAGGGGGTCCAATATAATCTATTTGCCAAAACTGAGCTGATACTTTTCCCCTTGCTATCTCTCCAGTTACTACCCAAGGAACAGTTCATTCTTTTTCCAACTGACATATGTAACATTCTTCAGTTACTTGTTTTAACAATGAATGAGAGATACTAACACCTCGGGCTTGTGCCTACTGGTATGTACCCTGGACCCTTAAATGGCTGGCCACTTGAAACTACTTTGAAAAACTAGCATTTTGCAAGTATCAGATCATCAGTTGGTATCAGAGTAGGGACAATATGTTGAGTTGCAATCTTTGTTAGTTGATCAGCATGTGCATTGTACTCCCGTTCTGGTGTGGTGAGGGCCACATGAGCATCTACATGAAAAACTGACAAATTAGTAACCAAAAACATGTCCCATATATCTTTCCATAATTCTTTACCCCTGACTTGTTTGCCATGAATTTCCCAATTTTGATTTTTCCACATGGGCATCCATGTAGCTACCCATTAGCTACTGCCCATGAATCAGTGAATATATGACACTGTATATGTACTGCCATAAGTTCAGCATATTGACTACTTCCACCTGTCCTAGTACTTTTCAAAGTCCACCTAGTACATGGGTTATAGGTTACCGCTTTCCAATGTCTTTTGTGGCCCAGATATTTTGCTGTCCCACCATGCATGTCTGTTTTGTTCTTCAGTTAATCCATCATATCCCTCATTCCCTTTTACCAAGGACTGTAACAACTGTTGCTTTGGTTCAGAGGGTGCACCATTTCCCTCAGTATCTATGTTTGCTACAGATTCATGTAAAGCAGAAACTCCACTTTTGCTTGTTTTAGAGCTATTCTGAATATACCATTTCCATTTAATTATGCTAGCTTCCTGTGCATGTCCAAATCTATGAGAAGCTGGGGTACTCATTACCCAGGTGATAATTGGGATTTCAGACGTTAGTATTACCTCACGGTCAAAAGTCAGCTGTTCAGTCTCTTCTGAGCCCAATATGTAGCTGAGAACTGCTTTTCACAAGGGGTATATTGAATTTCAGATGGGGTTTCCTAGACCAAAATCCTAAGTGTACATTTCATCTTCGTTGTATTTGCTATAAACTCCAGTTTGCATATTCATCCTGTACAATCACTTGTAATTCCACCAGGCCACATTGTCCTTGGTCATAAATCTAGAGCCAGCTATATAGTGGTCTTTGTTTCTGCAAAAGCTTTACTTTCCTGTAGTCCCCAGTCAAATTCATATTTTTTTCCTAGTAAATTTATATAAAGGTTTCAAAGTTTACCCTAGGTGTGGTATGTGATGTCACCAGTATCCAAATAATCCTAGAAACTTTTGGGCCTCTTTCTTATTGGTAGGAATAAGAAAATTCTGAATCTTTTCTTGGGCTTGTAGGAGAATCTCTCATATCCCCTGATTCCATTGTATACCCAAAAACTTTATGGTCTGAGCTGGCCTTTGAATCTTTGCAAGGGTAATCTCCCACCCTTCACTTTTCATATGCTCGATTAAAAGTGTCACTGTTCTCCACTTCTGCAGTTTTTCCATTTATCATAATATCATCTATGTAGTGGGTAAGCTGTACACCAGGTAGCTCTAATTCATCCAAAAGTTCAGCCATGATCCTATGACAAATAGTGAGGCTATGCAAATATCCTTGTGGCAAGTGTATAAAAGTATATCATTGGCCCTGCCAAGTGAAAGCAAACTGGATCCACAGTTTCAAATCTATTGGGATAGTAAAGAAAGTATAGGCTAAATCAATAACTGTATACCATGTCCCATCATATTTCTGGATCTTTTCTATTAAGGTAATGGTATCTGGAACAGCAGCATACAAGGGAAGAGTAACTTTATTCAATTTTCTATAATCTGCTGTCATCCTCTATGTCCCATCTGACTTTCCTACTGACCAGACAGGATTATTTCATGGAGTAGTTGTAGAAACTAACATTCCTGCCTCAATATACTCCTTGATGGTATTGATAATCTCATTTTGTCCACCTGACACATGATACTGCTTTAAAGTAATCACTTCAGAAGGTTCACGTAAAGTGATTGGGTTGATTTTTATTTTACCCACTGTATTAATTCCAATCTTTCTTACTGCAAACTTGTATTTCCCCTCAGGTAAATTTAAAGTCATACCTCAATATACCTATTCCAATGATGTACTCAGGAATGGGTACAATTACCCCACTATAGTCTTTCTTAGGTAATTGTCCAATTTTCATCATTAGATTAACTTGTCTGGCTGATATTCCAGGCCCTCCCAATCCTGTGATAGTGATAGGAGTTCCATGTTTAAACTTTTCAGGGTTTTCTTATATAAGGGAGGTCTCCACACCAGTGCCGATTAATGCCCTGGTATTTGATCCATTTTTCCAATATATGGTCAAATTGGTATGGGGTCTGTAACCCATCTGTGTATTTCTTTAATATGAGCTAGAGTTTGGCCAACTTCCTATTCTCCCTGAAGGTGCGACAAACTTGGATACAAAGTTTCAGCAGGATCTATGGGGCAGGTCTTACTTCTCTATTTTGTTTACTATCAAGTTACTTTTCTCAGTGCATTCTGTATAGTTCATTAGTTGGAACACCACCTATGCTTCCAAAATCTACCCCTGATCTCTATAGAGCAGTAAACAGTTCTCTCCTTGTCAATTTATTCTGATTTTGAATCCGCTGGCTATTTACTCTTCTCTCTCTAGGAATTTTGTCTTTTCCCCAGTCCCCTAAGTCACTTAACTGTGAAATCTTATTCAGCACCTCTGAAAAAGGGTATCCCTATTTCCCCAATTATTAGAGTCAAAATCCAGTGCTTGTAAGTAAGAGGAGCTGTCTTACTATTATACTTGTGTAGTAAACTGCAAAGGGAGTATCATAGTACGTATTTGCATTTCATTCATTATGGCAGTCTTAATTACCCCCTTCTTTAGCTTTCTTATACAGTCCCCAAGTGAATACCAGTGTCTGTCTCCACTAGGTCACATTGTTTCAGTAGGATACTGCCTGCTGCAGCCTTCTGCAGCCAAAGCTAACAGATTAGTTGTATTGTTGCCTCTTTGCATATTGTAAGTAAGCAAACTCTAAAAGTTTGCTGTACAAAAGGATTCTAATACTTATAAATTTTACACAGTCCACTCAGTCTATGGCTATTCCTCCAGCTCCTTCTTCACTGATTCTCACCCTCCAAGATATTAATGACTTTCCCAACCTTTGGGTGAACTGACTCAATATTTCTGTGACCTCCTGCTGAGTAAAATCCTTAATTATTTCCCCAAACACTGAGGTTCCTCATTGGTTCTTCTGTTTGTATCTCACTATTGGGCATGCTTCTATCTGAGAAACTTCTCTCTCTAAATTTTTTTTTACTTCCTTGATCACTGGCAGCTAGACTGGGTCTGTACAAAGGTCATATGCACATTTTTTTGTCAGCCTTCAGCCTCTCTGAGCTAAATGAACAGACTTCCCTTTTGCCTGGGGGTCTTGTAATGGAGAGCCTGAAGACTGGGAAGTCCCTGGCAAACTAGCCATCTGAATTTTTTCCTTAAGCAGCTCATCACTGCTTTTACACACAATAAGGTAACTAGTTAATAAAACCCAGTCCCTCGTATTTACCCCTGCCAACTCCTTCCTTGTTCTTATTGGTTTTTCTTGTAAACACCTTTCCATATGTATGGGATGACGAGACCCCTACTCAAAGTGACTGCTCAGAGGCGTCTCAAGGTAAAAACAGAAAATCTCCTTTATTCACTTCTTGAGAGAAACCAGGCAGTCCCTTCACCAGTAAAGCTGGAGTAGGGAGGCACCTTACAGAAGAAGAATGGCACTTTATGTATAAGACCCTGATGAGAAAATCCCCCTCCCACCACTGACCATTATTCTCATTGGCTGAGAAGCAAGGTCTTACATTCTAGGCGTGAAATCTAACCAATCCCTTTTTAAACCCAGTTCAAATTTCCCCGCTCCTGGACGTTACAAAGCCTGCGAAACTACACGTCATTATATGCAAACTAGGCATTGAGGAGTTAGTGAGTCATATCCAATCATTGATCCTAATGCAATACATAGCCTTATATGGAAATCACCTGACTCTGGAGAAATGGAAACCTGGGCCCAAGGTCTCTTCCACTCCGGGGAGAAGACTCCACATTCCTGCGAAGTCTTCACTAAATCTGTTCCCATTCACATATTTCCCGTTCCCCTTCCTGTAACCTTGCTTCCCAGTTTTCACAGGGTCCCAATGCTCTTGGACCATTCTCTGACTAGTGATGAAGAAGTTAAATCGTCCCAACCTGGGATAGTAGTTTCTTCCTCTAAATGCTTTCTACCTCCAAATAGAGATCCTGTTCGTAATGCCAAATGTATTGCCAAGGCAATATTCACAGCGCTGGTGCTGACTAGGAATATGCCAGCATAGTTCTTAATAGCAAAATATAAAAGGCTCTCCATATAGAAGGCAGAAGAAAAACATGTCTTTAGACACCAGAAAGCCAAATCTCAGAACCAGAAAGCAAAATCTGTCATGGTGACAAGGAAATTTATAAATGATCACCACAGGGAATAAAGCCATTCCACACCTCCTCGGCCCCCCAGGGCCTTCTCACAAGCAAACACTCACAAGCCTGAGCCCTGCCACACACCTGCCTTCCTCCTCTCTGCTCTAACCCAACCCCACTCACTTACTTCCTCCTGGTTCTGCTCCACCCTTTCAACAAACTCCTCCCAACACAGGCTCCATGTGACTTAATGAATCTGTGAATGAATAGGAAAGCTTTTCCATTTAAATTACCATTACATTTCTTCGTAGTGTTTCTAAGTTAAAAAATACATTCATAAATTTGGCATCTGATTGTTGTAGAATTTTGTCCTAGAAGTCCGTGGTCCATTGGTGTTTATGTTTTCTCAGAAGTAAGATTCACATGCTAATTATTTTCAAAATTGACAAAATAGGTAATGAAGACATTTAAGGAACAAAATATAGTGTAAAATAATTGACATAGAATTCTGTTACCACAGGTGATTTTCTTAAAGCTAAAACTTTATTTAGAAGTTTGTAGACTGTGCAGGAATGGAATGGTTTGTACAGATGGCTATCGTTCTTGATGTTACCATGGTGTAGATTTAAAAACAATCAGAATGCCTCAGTTTCTTCATAAAATAATGATAAGTGTATTTGTGTCAGATAGTTTGCAAATGATGTAAGAACAGTGAAAGGGCAGACACTTATCTTATTTGGATTGTTATTGCAGATGTGGATGAATATGATACAAACCCCAAGTGCCAGCATGACAGCCAAAACACTTTTGGAGGTTACAGATGTGCTTATCCACAAGAGGATATTCAACATCGTCAATGGAATCAGTGTGTTGGTAAGAGCATAATTTCTCTAGAGAAACTGAACTTCCTTGCTTCAAATACTTCTGAGTAAGGAAAAAAAAACCAAGATAAAGCATTCTCCTGAGGGTTTCTGTTTTTGTGTCAGTGACCCCTTGGGAAGTCTAAAAAAGTCCCTCAGCCCCCTTCTCAAAATATTCTAAATGAATAAAATAAAATAAATAGGACTACAAAGGATAGAATTTATACCAAAATACCATTATCCAAATATTTTTATAGGCTCATAACACCTAGATTCAAAACCCATGCACTATGTAGTTTTTGGTCATTAGGAACAATAAACGGGACTTTGAAGTTTAAAAATAATAGAATTTTCATTATTCTTTGTTAAGTATATTGATCATCTCATGTCATAAGATTATGTCATCACTGAATTTGTGCTACAAATAGTTATTACCTCTCTGCATTAAAAATTTGAAGGTAATTTAGACTGACAATGAGAATTATCCACCCCCTCCCTTTCATAAATGAACACCTATACATTTTCTTTAGAATAATAAAGTGCAAAAAATTTAAGTAGAAGTAAACAAGACAATTGGCATACTTAGTTCTAGTAAATGTTGTTGGTGACTGGAAAAAATGGAAATCTTTCTAACCTTGATAATTTACCTATTCAACTTTGAACCTAAATTGATAATGTTTGTGTTAAGTTGTCTTTTAAAAAATGTGGTAAGACATGTAAAAATGCTTCTGTGATATAAAAATAGACACTTATTTAAAGAATTTATAATTATGTTATGAGTCATCCAGAAGACAACTTGTAACCAAATGTTTTATAACACGATATATCAGAAAATTATGTGCTTAAACAAAAAAGGGGGAAGATAGCAATACAGATATTAAATAATTGAAAATTTCCATGTCTTAGCAACCAAATTGAATATAGTTCACATTCTTAGTTAATACTCAGCAAAACAAATAGATTTTATTTCTTTTCAGTTGGTGGTGGACTTCTCAAATCTCTATCAATCAGTCAATTAAGCAATTATTAAATACCTTCTATGTATCAAGAATTTTACTAAGATCTCAGGATTAAAAAAAACACAGAACTATCTTTGTTGTCATAAACTGAGAAGATAATTCAGTATTAACTCTTTGCCCTGTGAAAGTCAAAATTATGTATTTGTTATTATTTCAAGGCTAACTATTTGGGAAAAAAGCTTGTCCTGCATATTATTCTACTGCCAAGAATAGAAGAGTTGAAAAACCAAATTTTTTACGATGTGTCATCCTCACTCTAAACAAAGACACAATGTGGTTTTGTAAAAAAATACACCAGAGTCAGGAGACTCTGTGGTTGTGATTGGGGAGCTTACTTTATCTCTCTAAGCCACAATATCCTTGCCTCTAAAATAGGGGATCTGACTAAAATGAAAGTTTAAAGACCTAATTTTTAAGGAATTATTGAATTATACATTTGGGTGCTAATTTATTATTTAATTTAATAATCATTGGTTAAACACCTGTTACATAGACAAGATGCTGTGCTTGCCCAGAGAAATAAAAAAAAATGAGAAATAGCTCCACCTATAAGAAGTTATGAACAAATAACAGTATAAATATGCATATGTATGTGTGTATGTATATATATGTGTGTTTATGCATATATATAGATTCATATGCCATAATTTTAGTCTGACGTTATTTTATAAAATGGCTAAAAATCAAGGTCCTTCACTTGATGAATCACATCAATTTAAATTTAATCTCAGACAATTGCTTGAGATTAAAAGGTGTTTGCTGTTTCTCTTACCAAGGTCACAGAGGGGTATAAGTATGAATAGTAGCAGCTAATGATACAGTTTTTTTTTTAATCTTTGCTATGAAATCATCATGAAAATTGGAGAAGTTCTTAGTCTTGGGCTCTTATTACTATGAGAATCTCATGTCACTTCAAAGGAGGTGAAAAAGCATAAAGGAGATGAGATAGTACATCATATAAAAGTAAAATTGAAAGAGATTGTGAATCATTGTGTAGTTTGTGAATGGTATTTTCACTTGGACCAAAAGGGTTGATTTTTTTACAAATCCATAATATTCTGCATAGTAAATCAAATCATTATTGACTTATTAAATGCCTATTATGTGTTACACACTTTGCTAAGTACCAGTGATAGGAAGACATGAATGCAATGATCCTTCCTGTCAGGAAAGTGACATTTTGTTAGCCAAGATAATTCTATATACAAAAATAAATATAGGAGACAATAATTGAGAAAAATATAGACTCATAATTAGAGTAATGGAAAAATTTTGGGAAGAAGGTGGAATTTGAACTCTCCTAGGAGGGAGAGGGACAGTGAGTGCAAAGGCAAAGATATTCCTTGACAAATAGGAAGACCAATCGAGTAATCATAGATTGTAGGAAGTGTAGTAATGTATAATAAAGTTGAAAAGGTAGGGTGAGGCCAGGTGGTGATGGGTGTTAAAAGCTAAATATAATTATTATTAGTTTTTGATTCTTAATGCAACAGGGAAATCGCAGGATCTTATTGAATGGGCAATGTCATACTCAGACCTGAACTTTAGAAAAATCACTTTAGTAGCTGTGTAAAAAAGTTCTTGAAGCATGGAGAGCATTTAAAAGGGAGAGCAGGAAGGCCTGATTTAGAGTGGTGCCCCTGTGATTTAAATGAGGGGACAAGTAAAAGATATGTGGAAGTAGAAACAGTAATATTTGGTAACTGATATGGAGTGAAAGTGAAGAACCTAGGAAAATGCCAGTTTTGTGAATCTGGATGACTGGAAGAAAGGTGATGTCCTTGATAGAAGGAGGGAAGTTCAAAAGAAGAGTAGGTTTTCAGAAAAAGACAGTGAATTCTCTTTGGGACATGTGGAATTAGATGGCTATGGAACATCCAGTTTGAATTGTCCAGTAGATATTTAGAAACACATAACTGGAGCTCATGGCAATGCTAGTCTATATTCTGTAGTTACCTACAGAAAGATAATAATTAAATGCATATATGAGCCAATAAGGCCACAAAGAAAGAGAATTTAGGAACGAAAGAGGCCCATGACAGAGCCTCAGGTGTTCCAACAGCAAAGGAGATTGAGGTGTAGTGGTCAGACAGCTAGGAGTACTCTCCCTATCTCCACTTCCCCACCCCCCTCACAAAAAAAATCCTTTTCATCCTTAGTTCTCATGTCAAATACTGAAGAAGGTTAAAAAATGAGACTTAAGACAAAGGTAACACTGTCAGTTCTTCAAATAAAAGGTGAACAATATTAGAAAAAACTCATCGAATAATGAAAATAGAATTGAATTCCAGATCTAGAGTGGTATTTTATACTGCCATAATATTGCAACAAATGAATGATGTCTTTGAGTTTTGACATCAAGAAACATTTATGATTTAAAGTAGAAAAAACATTTACATATGAAAAAGAACCTTATAATTTCCCTTAACTTGCAGAATTTGCATACATTTTAAATTAAAAATAGTGACTCTTCACGGATCTCATTCACTTTAACATAGGCACAAAAGGAAGAGGTACCTTAATTTATGTGAAGTTTTTGCTACTTTTGGTTAGCAACTTCCACTTGATTCTGTGTCTTATGAAATGCCGGTAGAGCTTCGATGGATTTGACTTGGCAATGACCATATGTCAAACAAAACCATGTGTAAGGTAGAGGGGATATAACTCTACCCCCTTATATATGTTTTAAAAGCTCTGTTTCTATTTTACGTTACGTCATGATGATGTTGAATAATATACAACTGAATACTTCATGACACTGCTTTTAAAATATTATTTTAATAACCATACTTAAAATGTTTCATTATAAAATTTGCAAAGTACTTTCTGAAAGTGTTGTTTAAAGCTAATTAACATGATCAATTTATTGACATGATAATTTAACCTCCTACTTCAATATTTCTGAAAAGATCTCTGGCTTTGTTTTAAAAAAACAGCATTTTCATCATAGTTCATTTTTGTTAAATTGTATCTGATAAAGATTCAAAATTAGAAAAGATATTCTGCATTTAGGTATGAGATCTAATTATAGTCCAGGCTACTTACACTAGTAGAAAATGTGCTTTGGGTAAGCGCAGGACTATCTCCATTAAACATAATATCAGATCTATTTCTGATGGGCATAATTTCTCAAAATTAAAAAAAAATGCTACTTTAACTGTAGTGAGATAGGGATTCTTTTATTCTCTGTAAAACCCAATTCAAAATAGAATTGCTGAGCAAATGATATTTATTCTGTTATTAACTATATCTATACTTATAAGAACTTTATTGCATATTTCAATCCATATTCTAAGACACCTCTTCAAATGGCTATTCAATTCCAATGGAAATATTTCAAAATGTCTTTTTGTATTTCACAAATCATTAACAGGCCTCCCAATGCCTAGCTGCAAATAGGTCAGTTGTAGCATATGAAAAATAATTTGTTTAAACAATATATTAAATACCCATTTAACACGCAACATAGATACTTGGAAAGTACAAAGAATTCCATGAAGTTAAATGTGAATTTTTTCCAGGATGAAACTTTGATTATAGCACTTGCCAGAAGCATGCAAGATGCATTGTTTCTTTTTGATAAGGTATGTTCTGTATCATCCGCATAATTAAGTACAGAATCATAGTGGTCAAAGTCAAAAGTAGTCAAAAAATAATCCTATAGACATGTTAATAAAATATAAAATGACTCTCTTTCCATCTAATGTGTTATCATTGTAATGTCAGCAGTCTTGAAAATAATTGCGCATTATTTTTTTTTTTATTAGCCTAGCTGAGAAAGATGTGCTTGATATGAGATTGATCTTTAAGCAGGTAAAACAATACTAGGAAAATGGTTATAAATGATTTATCTTCATTCAGTATCTTTAAATCATTTACATTATTTCTCCCTACAGAGTGAAGGTTACAGTGAAAGAGAAAACAATAATTGAAGTAATTGTATTTTAATAGGAATTATTGAATAGGTAAATGTTGAATTCTTTCATAGGGATGTTAATGTTAGTATAATTTGCAAATAAGAAACCAAATATAAAGGATATTTATGTCAGAATCACACTGGCACAGTTTTTCAACTTCTAAGATCCTCAAGGATCTAGAAACACACAAAATAAAATTTTCCTATTCTTTTAAAATTTAAATCTTTGGGGGGTTGTTAGGTCTAGTTTATGTTCCTGAATGATAGTCCTCTGTTTTTCAAATAGATGAGAATGAATGCAACAATCCAAATGCTTGTGGCTCTGCCTCCTTCTACAATACCCTTGGAAGTGACAAGTGTACTTGTCCATCGGGATTCTCTTTTGACCAAATTTCCAGTGAATGCCATGATGTGAATGGATATACATCAACAAACAACCCATGCAATTATGATTGTTCCAACATGGAAGGTGGTTATCTCCGTGTTTGCCCACCTGGGTATTACAGAATCAGACAAGGGTGAGATAATCCCATCAACAACATTAAGAGTTTTATATTATATGTTATCTGTGACGTTAAAAACGAGATACTACCTATTAAATGAAAAAAGTTATTCTAATAATGATGATGATATGAAACCCAGAATACATATTACAGTCAAGGAAGGGTGTGAAGAGTGGCAGAGTAAGAGAATATCCACAAGGGACACAGAGCAGGGACTCTGTGTGACCTAAGATTTCTATGATAGCTACAAAAACCTGGAAGAATCCTTGAAATGCCAGATAATTAGACTCTGGCAATACTACTGCCCCTGCTATGAAATGCCTTCTGTGAATTGAAGAAATAAATGGGAGAGTATATGCATTCAAGCTGGGCTTACTTGAAACTGTCATGGTGGTCATTTGACAAAAGGACTATGAAGTCCTTCCTATTCTAGTACTCCAAGAAAGCAATCTCCATTGGGACAAATCAAATATACTAATACCTCACCTGTCAGACATGCTTCAGAGCAGATGAGACTATCCACAAAAGCATACAAACTAAAAGTGTGCATGAAATACTTAAATTATGGTCTACTACCATATCATAATGAAAATGGCAAAATAACTCATCAATGATAGACAAAGGCTTCATGCTGCTATTTTTATCAGAGACATCAAAGTTCTAATTCACACAATCATATATGCTGACCAATACAGGGAAATTGTAGAAAATAATTTCATCCCTAAGCCTAAATAAGATGATACAAAAGATAAAATTAAGAAAATGCTAAAACTTAGAAGAGAGAAAAATTGAAGACCCTAATGTCATTAAAATACTTAATGCAAAACTTTTACCTAATAACAAAATAGATAACAAAAATAGCAAAATATTAGGTTATTTTGAAAATATTTAGGCATGCTTAGACAGTAATTCTGCAAATCCCTTTTAAATTTGAAACCATGAATCCAACTGGCAGATCAATTATTCCAAAACAGTAATTTTTTCTAAAAAATCTGATACCTACTACATGAATTCCTAAATAATAAACACATTCTATTATAATATTTCATAGAAAGTACAAAAATCTCCCAAAATCTGCATACTTCAGTATATGTTACAGATTTGCCAAGGTAAGAGAGAAAGAAAAAAGAAAGGTGCAACTAACAAGGAATGCTTTTAAGAAGACGCACTTTGAGATAGCTATCGAATATCTGTAGAAAGGAATTGGAAGATTACAGCAATACCCCGCTGGCCCATGCGAAAGAAAACCTGAAAGCCTTATCACCCATTGAAAGGCAACAGAATCAATGCCTTGGAAAACAAATCCAGAAAACAGAAGTGTATCAGAAATTCTAAATTTTATTAGCAAACCAAAGCAAAAATCTAAATGCTAAGGTTATATGAGGAGGCAGAGCAGCGCAGGGAACAACCTAATTCAAACTAAATTAAGAACTTTACTACAGAGACTTGAGAAATATAGACAAGAGAGAATACCTGAAGAAGTATGTTGACAGTTCTGCTGCGTGTGGTCACAAAAAGTTTAACACAATATACAGGGAAATTGGACTGTGGAAAATAGAAAGTTTGTGTATTGTTATTATAATGAACAGCAGTAATACCAAGGGAATTGAAGCCCTGGCTTCTTTAAAATACTGTAAAAATGAGTATGTCAGATAAGATGGCTAAGAAGTTTCAAAGTGGTTCATAAATTGCTAGTAAAGCACTGTACCAGCTTAGACACAAGCCTTTCTTAAGAGAAGATATCTCATTTTATTAACCAAAGGTAAATACGTTAGCAATTTCTCTAAAACATGGGATGTTTATATTTTTATATACAAAGCGTTCACAACTTGTACCACAAAAAATGAATTATGAACACTTGGAAAGAAAATAATGTCTCGCCCAAGGAGCAAAAAGGTTGTGCCAAAAATGTCCCAGGGTTATAAAGAGTGATATATTGGTTTGGTAATTGTTGAAAGAGCTGCCCAAAAGAATTATAACATTCATATTGCCTTTATGGGGTAACACAAAGCTTTTGACTCAATTTCACACTCATGTCTTATTTGTGCACTGGATATATATAAAAAATAGATACAAATAAAGTGCAAATATTAGATTGTTTGATGTCCTCCTAGAAATTTTTCAATTTAAAATGTGCCATCAAAATAAAAAACATTAAGAATAATTGATGTAAAATACAAACTTTTTCAGGCAGATAATTTAAATCATTATGATTTTGCCTAGTCTAAAATCAATTATCTTCTCTTACAAATAGAATTAAGTATGGCTTTCACGTCAGAGGGTCAAATCAAAGCACCTTATTAACCACTTGATTTACATTGGTAGTATCAAGCTGTGTGGCTCCACCAAAAATAAAACACTTCCGTCATCTTCCGAAATCTTTTTTTATCAAAATGTAATTTCAACTTGGTAAGTGTTAAATTCTTAATGAACACTTGGGAAAGATAGAGACTGAAGGCTGTAAACTTAAATCAGATTATATTGAACCAAAAGATGAAAGATAAAAGTGATGTCTTAAAGTATCTTGAACTTTCTAGGGAAAACACATTTGGAACAGACATATCAAAGAGAAGTTTGCACTGTATATGTTTATACTGGCATCTTAAAATCGAAGTCGAATGGGAAGAACATGTTTAAAGCAATTAACACCTCAATATCAATCTTAATGTACACTTTCAGAGGTATAAAATAAATCATAACAGATTTGGAAGGCATACTAACAAAAACCTATATAATAATGAATGGGATCTATCACTAGGCAACTACAGAAAGAATAAATACTTCTTCATCAGACCAAAGGAAGAAGATCAATTGATATTCATAGAGCAAATACTAAATAGGTTAGAAATCTGTAGAAATAACGTTTGAAACAAACATCACTTCACCAAGCTTGTTTGTGTTTGTTGAATGTAACCAAATATGATTTACCTGTACATGAAGCCCATCGGCTAGGATCCAAGAGTAAAATCAATATGTCAACAAAACAAGCAGATCAAACAACCAAGTCATGCAGTGTTGTGCATGGAAATAGAAGAGTTTATACTGGCAATTCAGGACCAGGTCTTTGCCACCAAAATTACAAAATGATTTTTATCCTTAGGCAGCCAGGATTTAGTGATCAATATAGATTATGCAAGGAAATGGTAGAAACTGCAAAACATTACTGCAGGCTATAATAACTAGGTTTCTAATAACTAGCAAAAAAGACCTGAGAAGTAGAATTATACATCAGAAGGATGCTATCTTTCATTAACTGGTGGATGACAAATCCCCATACTACAAATACAGATTCCAAAATGTCCTGGCAAATTCAGCAGAGTAAATTGATAACATAACATGATCACAGATTGGAAACTCTTATCTTCCAGACATAACTTTGATTCATAGAAACTTGAAAATAATGTTTTTAATAGATACAGCCATACCAGCTGCTCACAGTTTCTAAGGTACATAGAAAGAAAAGATCTCTGGGTTTCACTGAGTAGAATAACATCACTACATAATCTAATATCCCTTAGAGGGTCTCTCCCCACTCATCTCTCTCTGCCTAGGTTAATGTGCTCCATTCTTCTTTCCCCCATCCCAGTGATCCTGATCCTCCTGCTCCGTAGTTCTCCTCTCTCTCAGCCCTACTTCTCTAATCCTATTTCCTCATGAACAATTTCTTTTCATCTTAATCTTTCATCTTTGACCTTCACTGAAACTTGGTTTACTCCTGATGACACTTTTATATAGTAATAGCTATTTTTGGAATACACTGTTATGATCCATTTCGTAGTTGCAGCTAGGTGTCACAACATATAGAGTACTGGACCTTCTGAGTTCAAAATCAGGTTCAGACACAGTAGCTGTATGATCTTGGCCAAGTCATGTAACCCTGTTTGCCTCAGTATCCTTATCTGTAAAATGATCTGGAAAACCACTACTGTTTCTTTGCCAAGAAAACCCCAAATGGGGTCATGAAAAGTCAGAAATGACTGAAAGGCTGAACAACAAAAATCCATTTTATACTTCTGACTCTCTCATGCCCGCATTCCCAAATTATTAGTTGTGGTGGGAGGAGTCACTTTATGTTCCTAAACAATGAAATTCCTTTAACTGATGAGAATCTTCTATTTTTCCACCTTTCTCCTTATCTTATGCTCTTCATCCACACCATGACCTTCATTCTGCTGCCTTTAGTTTGTTCTCAGACTATGACCCTGAGCTGGCAAGGCTCTTCCCTTCTTTAACCTCTTGGTGTGCTAGCAAAACTCTACACTAAAGTGACTCGAATCAATTGCCTTCTTGTCCTGTCATTGATCATAACTATTCTGGAAACCTCTAATCATCCTCCTTCCCTCCTATTCACATGATGTTGATGGACTTGGAGGAAACCATGAAACCATGCTGATGGGGTCCATTGCAAATTTGTATTATCTAAGCTCATCTGGGCTTTCACTGCTATAAGGCAGACATTGATTTCCTCCTTAATTGATTCTGCCTAATTGATTTCATTCCCACAGTGTTTTTCTAAACCTTATTTGTCCTCAAATCTCCCATGATATTCCTTTCTCCTACCCTCTCAGCTGAGAATTTTGCCTCCTGATTCACTGAAAAAAAATTTAGGCCATTTACTGAGATTGCCCTCTTTTTCCCTGCTTCCTATCTCATATCACTCTTGTCTCCAGTGTAGAGGTGGCTCTTCTCCTTACCAAAGTGACATCTATTGCATTCATGCTTGATTCCATCCGATCCTCTCTTCTAGCAGATGGACCCTTCTCACTTATCTTCAGTTAGCTATCTTTTGGCTTCTTCATTGCTGTCTACAAGCTTGTCTGTGTCTACCCTAACCTTTCCTCCCTCTTATGGTGAAACTTCTTGAGAAAGCCACTACAATTGATGTCTCTCATTTCTAAACTCTCTACAATCTGATTTCTGGCCCTACAGTTTGACTGAAAATGTCCTCTCTAAAGTAACCAATGATTTATTAATTGCCAAACCCAATTGCCTTTTCTTTAACCTTCCCCGTTCTTTACCTCTCTGCCACATTAAATCCTGTGATGACTTTTTCTTCCTGAATACTCTCTTCTATAGGTTTTCATGGGACAGTTCTCTCCTGGTACTTCTTTCTGTCTGCTTCTTTTCATTTTCCTTTCTTTGATCCCTATTCTTGTCATGTCCACCTACTGTGGGTAATTCTTGAAGGCTACATCCTAAACTCTTCTTTTTTGAATCTATACAATTTGGTTTGATAATCTTATCTTTCATAGATTCAATTATACCTATACAGATGATTCCCAAATTTATAATTCTAGACTTAATCTTTCTTGGGTTCCAGTTTCATAGAACCAACTGCTTCTTATAATAGGTTTCCAACTGTCTCAAGTTTTCTCATCACAATCCATCCTTTACTCAGCTGTTAAGGTATTTTTTTTTGTTTTTCTACTTTTTATATTTAAGCTATTTTATTTTTGCTATTAAGTTCTCTCTCTACCTCCTCCCCTTCCCCCACCCATTGAGAAGGCTAGAAAAACAAAGCCCATGAAACACACATTTGTATACACACACACACACACACACGCACGCATGCACATACACATATGCAAAACAAATTCCCACATTAGCCATACTGAAAAGAAAGGGAAAAAAGAAAGGAAAATAAGCATCAATATTCTCTCTGGAGGTGGATAGCATGTTGAATCATAATCCTTTGGAATTATGGCTGAATATTATGTGGTTCAAAGTTCAAAGTTGATTTTCTTTATAATATTGTTGTTATGGCATGAATTGTACCAGTTCTGCTCACTTTGCCTCAGTCCACACAAGGCTTTTTGGGCTGTTGTCTTGTTTTTTGAAACCACCCCATTCATAATTTTCTACAACATGGTAATATTCCAGTATACTCATATACCATAATTTGCTCATCTAGCTATTCCCCAATTGATGGGGGTTCCCTCAGTTCCCTGTATATCTTAGAAATGAGACCTTTATCTGAGGAACTTGCTGCAAAGATTTTTCCAAATTTCCTGTTTGTTTTATAGTTTTAGCTTCAATGGCTCTGTTTGTGCAAAAACTTTTTAAATGAATATGACCATAATTGTCCATATTACCCACTAAATTCTTCCTCTAATCATAGATCTAATGGGTAATTTCTTCCCTGCTACTCTAATTTGCTTTTGATGTCACCCCTTATGTTTAAATTATGTATCTATTTAGAGTTCATTTTTGTATTCCTGGTTTTCTTCTTCTAAAATGAAGAACAAACACAACCTATAAGTAGACCAAGCTGCCTAAATGGGGACCCAGCTAGCTGGGTAACCCAGCTCATACTCTCTCTTCTGTCACTCTCTTCCCTTCCTTTGGGGTATATTGGCTAGATTTCCTTCCTTCTTTCCTTCTTTCCTTCCTTCCTTCCTTCCTTCTTTCCTTCCTTCCTTCCTTCCTTCCTTCCTTCCTTCCTTCCTTCCTTCCTTCCTTCCTTCCTTCCTTCCTTCCTTCCTTCCTTCCTTCCTTCCTTCCTTCCTTCCTTCTTTCCATCTATCTGTGTGTTGTCTCCTCCATTAAAATGTAAGCTCCCTGAGGGCAGGCATAGGAAAAAATAGTATGCTTCTATCTGCATTTAGACTCCACACTTGTTTGTCTGGCTGTGGACAGCATTTTCCTCCATGAGTCTTTTGGAGTTGTCTTAAATCCTTGCATTGCTGACAAGAGCTACATCTATCAATGTGAGTTATCACACACTGTTACTGTGTACAATATTTTCCTTATTCTGCTCACTTCGTTTAGCATTAGTTTGTGTTAAGTCCTTCCAGGTATTTCTGAGGTCTGTCTGCTTAGCATTCCTTGTGGAACAATAGTTGAATTGATTTCTTTAAGTATTGACTGATTTGATCTCCTTGCTGTCCAAAAGACTCTCCCAAACCTTCTCAACCACCACAATTCAAAAGTGTGAATTTTGCACCACTTTAACAGCAAGCACCCAGACACATCCAGGATTACCTGCTGGCGCAGGTTTTTAGATCTGCTTTTCTAAAAGAAAAGCAACTTTTGAGGGGTCAACAATCTTGTTTAATTACATTCACCAGCAGAGAAAAATATAAGCAGAGAAATAAAGATCAACAGACAGGGCTTCTGACTATCTGACCATACAAACATCACAGATCAACAGACAAATCCAACTGTCTGACCATTACATACATACATAGTTACCAGAGAGAGAAGTACCAACATCTGGGTTTTCAAAGCTGGCTCCTTAATGCCTACCCAGAGTCTCATCTGGCACATGAACCTTCTTCCAAGCTCCCATACTTAACTTTTAGAAAAGCTGATCTAAGAACCTGTACTACCAAGTCGTCCTAGATGTGTCAGGGTGCTTGTTCCTCTAGCCACTCAGCTTTCCTTATAGTTCAACTCTCACAGCCATACATTGCTACTGGAAAAACCATAGTTTGGACTATACAGACCTTTGTTGGCAAGGTGCTATCTGTTCCTTTTATTATGCTGTCCATTTACCATAGATTTGCCATAGCTTTCCTCCCAAGGAGCAAGTGCTTTAATTTCATTGTTATGGTCACCATTTACAGTGATCTTTGACGTCTAGACTATAAAATCTGATACTGCTTCCATTTCTTATTCCTCTATTTGCCAGGAAGTGATGGGAATAGTGGCCAAAATCTTAGGTTTTTTGGTGTTAAAACATCAAGACTCCTTTTACACTGTCCTCTTTCACTCTGATCAAGAAGCTTCTTAATTTCTTTTCCCCTTCTGCCACCAGAGTGATATCATCTGCATGAGATTGTTGATATTTATTCCAGCAATTTTAATTCCAACATTTGATTCATTCAGCCTGGAATTTTGCATAATGTATCATAGCTTTGTAGTATAGTTTGAAATCAGGGCCTTCTTGGCTTTGATCACTTCCTGTCTTTATTCTTTCATTCTCTTGATATTCTTGACATTTCATTCCTCCAGATGAATTTTGATATTTAATATATACATATATATATATATATATATATACATATATAGTAATCTTTTGGTGGTTTGATTTGTATTTCACTGAACAAATAAACTAATTTGCATAGTATTGTTGTTTCTGTTATATTGCCTCAGGCTACTTGTGAACAATTAATATTTTTACAGTTATCTAAATCTGCCTTTATTTGTGTAAAGAGTGTTTTGTATGACTAATGTGAAAATATGTTTAATAAGAATGTATGTGTAGAACCCATAGAAGATTGCATGCCATCATTAGTAGGGAAGTGGAAGAGAAGGAAGAAAAAATTTAAAACTCATGGAAGTGATTGTTAAAAACTGAAAACAAATAAATTAATTATAAAAATAAAAGAGCATTTTGTAATTATGTTCAGATAGTTCCTTGACAATATTTTTTGCTGTCTGTAATTTCTTTAAAATAGAATTTTTTTCCTTTCTATTCTTACTGGATTTTGTTGGTTAATATATAGAAATACTGATGTTATATGTGGGTTTATATCCTGACATTTTGCTGAAATTCATTGTTTTTATTAGCTTTTCTGTAGGATTCTTTAAGTAAATTATTTTATCATTTGCAAAAATTGATATTTTTGTTTCCTCTTTGTTTATACCAATTCCTTCAATTTCCTGTTCTTGTTTTACTGTAGTAGTTAATATTTCTAGTGCAACATTGAATAGTAATATGATACTGAATATCCTTACTTTGCCTTTGATCTTACTGGAAAAGCTTCTAGCCTATTGTCACTATAATGAATAACACTGGCTCTTGCTTTTAGATAGACACTACCAAATCATTTGAAGGAAAGCTCCATTTGTTGCTATACTTTCTAGTATTTTTTTAAACAAAAATGGGTGTTGTACTTTGTTAAAATCTTTTCTCCATCTATTGAAATAATCATATGACTTTTGTTTTTGTTATTAATATGGTTACTCCTGGTGTATGTTTTTCTACTATTGAACTAACCCTTTATTTCTGACAAAATTCCAGCTTGGCCATATTCTTTGCACTCTATTGTCATAGTCTCCTTGCTAATATTTGATTTACAAACCTTCATCAGTCTTCATTAAGGAAGTTGATCTTTCTCTGAACTCTCCTTGGTTTAGAAAATAAGATCATATTTTTGTTATAAAAGGAATTTGATAATATTCCTTCTTTACCTTTCTTTCAAACAATATATATAGCATTAGAATTCATTATTATTCAAATTCTTTAGTAAGTACATCTGTCCTGGGTTTTTTGTTTCCTTTAGGAGTTCATTTGTGACTTATTAAATTTCTTTTTTTCCACTGTATAATTATTTAGGTATTCTAGTTCTTATTTGCTTAATTTTGATCATTTATATATTTTTAAATATTCATTTTATTTAGATTATTGATTTTATTGGCATATATTTGGGCAAAATACCTAATAATTGTTTGTATTTCTTCTTCATTGCTTGCAAATTCACTGGTTTATTTTTGCTAGTGGTAAATTCTATTTTCTTTTTACTTAAATCAAATAAGCTAATGGCTCACCTGTTTTATTGGATTATTTTTTTTTAATTTTCAAAAATCCAGCTCTTATTTCATTTATCAGTTCAATGGTTTTAAAAATATATATTTTGATAATATACTCTTTGCTTTTCAGAATTTCTCTTTTGGTGTTTAATTGAGAGATTTTATTTTGTTGATTTTTCAGGGATTTTTTAATTGTATATTAATTTCATTCATGTTCTTCATCTATCTTTTATTTTTGAAAGGATTTAGAAAACTAAATTTTGCCCAAACTGTTGTTTTGGCCACATCCCATGAATTTTGGTGTTATTTTATTGTTGGCATTATCTTTAATAAAATTATTCTTCCTGAAATTTGTTCTTATGCTGACCCATTTTTAGTATTAAATTATTCCATTTCCAAATAGTTTTTAATCTTTGCTTCAACTTCCCTTTATGTAATATAGTTTTTATAGCAGAGCAGTTGATAAAGATGCATTTATCCTATCTTTTTTTCTGTATTTTTGAAGTTTTTGTGCTCTAATACATGACCAGGTTTTGTACAGGTACCCTCTTTTTCCTATTCAGTATTTCCTAGAATTTTTATCATATGTATTTCTTTTTTTAAAATTCTACTCATGTCTTTAATTTCTTTATTTATTTTCATTAGCATGCGTATACATACGCTTATTATTGGTATTAAAAATTGTCCATAGTGCCTTTTAGAAAAAGGCAATTTTCCTGTTTATTTATTTTAATTAAATTCACTTTTTCTTTCTTTGTCTGAGATCATAATTGCTTCTCCTGCCTTTTTACTTCAACTTAGGTCTGATACCTTAAGCTCTCTCTGTGTGTCTTTTGTCATTTTAAATGTTTTTTTCTTGTAAACAATAATGTTGGATTCTGATTTCTAAAGGTCTTCTGTTTTATGAGTAAATTTATACCATTCACCTTTATAATTATGATTGTTGTGTGTTTCATTCCATCCCATCTTTTAAGAATCCTTTTTCTCTTCTGATTAATTCTTCCCTTGATCTCCTCTCTCTCTTATTCCTACCTTTCTCTGCATCCCTTGCTCTCCTGTTTTCCAGGCTGGGTAAGGTTTATTTCTGTGCTCAGTTTTGTGTGTATATATATTCTTCCCTCATTTAACCAGTTCACATAAAAGGTACAAGTGTCTCCCACTCTCTGCCTCCATTGTCCTTGTCTAAATTCCTGTTCACAAACCTCATTTAATATAAAATAATATCCTTCATTTTTTTCCCTTTCCTTTTCCCTTCTCTGAAGTGGGGTAGGATTCTGGGAAGATGGTGAAGTAGATCAGAAAATTCCAAACTCTCCAGATTTCCCCCACAAACTAGATAAATAGAACCTCAGGGCAAACATAGAGCAGTAACAATAAAATAAGAGTAGGGGCAGAATAGTGCTCTTCCTGGGACAGAGAAAATCTGAAAAATGTCCAGGAGGAGGTTTGGTCCCTGCTTAACAACAAATGGCAAGCCCTGGGGTTAACTGAATTGGGAGGCTACCTGGCCCCAGCCAAAAGAGCTTGTACCTCCTGGACAGTAAGGGGAGTTGGGCATCTGAGCTGGGGAAGATTGAGGGAACCTCTCCTGACAAGGAACACCAGACTCACCTGTGCTGTGGATATGTGGCCCTGGGTGAGAAGGAACCAGCACATGCCTGGCGAGTGCAGGAGTGGTAGGGTGGGGACATTGCTGACTCTGCACACTCACAGGAGGCTTCAGGTCTTGGTTTTGGTTCCAGGGCAGAGGAGAGAACTGAAGGAGGATCTGAGGCCAAAGGCACCATCGCCCATACCCAGACTTGAGGTGATTAAAAAAAATAAGCTGCTGCAAATAAAAACAATGAGCAGGCAAAGGAGAAAGAATTCAATCATAGAAAGTTACTATGGGAAGAAAAAAGACCAGGGTTCATCTTTAGAGGAGGGTACTGAAGCAAAGAAACCCTCTCCTGCCCCAAAGAATAATGTCAAATGGTTGCCTGCCAAAAACAATTCATAGAAGAACTGAAAAAAAAAGGCTTTAAAAATCAAATAAGAGAGTTTGAGTAAAAACTAAAAATAAGAACAATAAAAGGAAAACAAGATTATGGAAAGAAAGTCAACCAATTAGAAAAGAAGATCTAGAGTTTTAAGGAAGAAAATGATATGTTGAAAACCAGAACTGGGCAAGTGGAAACCAGTGAAGTTATAAGAGACCAAGAAATAATGAAACAAGATATAAAGAATGAAAAAAATAGAAGAGAATGTGAAATATCTCATAAGAAAAACAACTGAGAACAGATCAAGAAGAGAAAACATAAGAACAATCAGACTATTTGAATATCATAGTCAAATTCTGAAATCCCCGCTCAAGGATAAAATATTGTGAGCAATAAGAATATATATATATATACATATGGCAGTGTCACAATTAGAATCACACAAGACCTAGCAGTGGCAACACTAAAAGACCACAGGTCTTGGAAAACTATATATCAAAAAGCAAAAGAATGGGGGTCCTAGCTGAAAATATACTTAAGAAAGCTACACATAATCCTGAATGAAAAAAATAGACATTGA
Source organism: Notamacropus eugenii (assembly GCF_028372415.1). Lineage (NCBI taxonomy): Eukaryota > Metazoa > Chordata > Mammalia > Diprotodontia > Macropodidae > Notamacropus > Notamacropus eugenii. The sequence goes on along the minus strand of NC_092874.1, from coordinate 350,796,735 downwards.
ATGAATTGTCAGACTTTCAGAATTTTGCTTAAAAAAAAACAAACAACCTGAACTTAATAGATTTGATATATAAGATCCAAGAGACATGCAAGGTATGTAAATATAAGGACTAATTACAATGTTATAAATAAGGACAGTCTGTTTACTTTTTATATGAGTAAATGTAAAACATGTCTTAAGATTGTTATTAATAATTGGGTACTTCATAAGAAAAATTGGGGAAGACTTGAGTATGATGTGACTTTAAAAAGTAAAACCATTTAGGAATAGCTAAGAAGAGCAATTATAGAAATGAGGTGTGAGGAAAAACTGACATGGAGGAATTAGATGGTGGAGGAGTACTGGGAGTTCTGGAAACCTACTTTCATTGGAAATTGGGTTCAAGAGGGAACATATATATCTAGAAAGGTATAAAAAAATCTTCTAAATTCAGAAATAAAACACTAAGGGGATAGGGAGAGGTGAGAGGATAAGGGAGGATTCTTTAGAATGGAGGGTGAGAGGATAGGATAAAGGGGGTAGAGAAGGATATTTAGGTTAATGGGAATGGGAGGACAAGGGCAGCAATCCTTGGAAGGGGAATTAGATTAAGTTACAAGAGGGCAAGGAAGCAGGTAGAAGCAAAGTAGAGGAGTCAGGAGGGATAGGAAATTAGAGATATGCACAAACATAAAGATCAAGAGTAGAATTTGTTAGGGAAAAAGAATAGGGGTGGTAATCATGATCTTGGAGAAAGTTAAGGCTAAAATAAATTTAATCAAAAGAGAAAATCAGGAAAACTATATTTCAGCCCTATTCACTAAAGTTGTTTTGGACTATTTAAAATAAGTGGACACTGTATGACTGGAATATTGCTGTGATGTAGTAAATGACATGTTAGTGGATTTGGAAAAATATAGAAAGACTTGAACTTGTTAAGCAAGAGGTTATCCACTCTCAGGAAAAGCAGAAGACAAGTAAGTATAGTATAGTCTTGTGTAGATGCATATGAAAACATTTGTTTATATATGAATATGATTATAGATATCTAAATATATGTATAAGTGTATGTATATGTGTATATGTATGTGTATATATGTGTGTGTATGTATGTATATGTGTAGTTATGAATATATGTATATGTATACACACGTATGTATGTGTGCACGTGTGTGTGTATAAATATATCCTTGCTTGATTGTAGCCTTGGGATGGGGGGCAGGAAGGGGAGAAAAATAACAAAGTAGAAAGCACACAGCAGAGAACAAAAGTAAAGTTACAAGAAAGCAAAGAAAAGATGGTTAAATCTCAACACAGTGTGTAGTATTTAATATATAGGTTTTCTGGAAATGGAAATTTATTACTGTCTATTTCGAATTCTCTCTTATGTTCTGTGTACATGGCAATGCCCTTTCTTTCTTATTTTTTTCCAGTATTTGTTTATAATGTTCCTTTTTATTTTCTTATTGTTTATTTAAGTTTTAGCTTTTCTTCTTTTCTTATTGCATATTTAAGTTTAAAATAAATTAATAAAAAGGAAAGGTACAAGTGTCTCCCACTCACTGTCCCCATTGTCCCTTCCTTGTCTGAATTCCTGTTCACAAGCCTCATTTAATATAAATTTTCTTCCATTTTTTTCTTTCCTTCCTCTTCCCACCCTTTTCTATTCATCAAGCTTGTCAGAAAACATATCAGTCACTTTCAGGTCTTTTGTCTAATTGAACTACCTCTGTGGCCCTGAAGATGGCAGAGTTCTAAGGGACTTACTCTTCATTTAAGAATTTAAATAGTTTAACCTTTTTTTAATTTCTTAGGATTACTTGAACATGTTCACCTTTTTATGATTCTCTTGACTCCTATGTCTTTTATGTTGTGTTTTCTAGTCAAATCTAGGATTTTCATCAGGAATGTTTAGAATTCCTCTATTTCATTAAAGGTCCATTTCCCCCCAGTAGAACTACATTCAATTTTGTTGAATAAATTATCTATTGGGGAATGACTGTTATACATGACTATTATACATGTACACACAGAGATGTATGTGCATACAAACACACTCATAATTGTTTATGTATCTTGGATTCCAAACTAATCAGAAAAAATTAATAAAAAGATTTTTTTTCCCATTCAATCACTTCCCTTTTTATTCTGAGGACATTAATTTTTTCTGTGTAGAATCTTTGCAGTTTGAGGTTAATCAACATTTTCTATTCTATGTTATGTAATTGCCCCTCTCATCCTATTAAGAATACATCTCCTACCCATTACTGTGAGATGTATATGATCTATTTCTTTTCTAATTTTTTTATAGTATGGCCTTTAATGTAAAGGTCATTATTCATTTAGGGTATATTGTAGAGTATTATGTCTGCTGTTGATTTAAGCTTAATTTCTACCAGACTTTTCCAGTTTTCCCAGAACTTTTTAACAAATAGAGAGTTTTTCTCAAGATAAGTTCTGTTTTCCACTTTACCAAACTTTATTTAAAAAGTCATTGAATTCTGTTGATCTGTGTCTTCCTTGTGTCATCTGTTCCATTGATCTATCACTCATTTTTAAAACTAAATTATTTTCATGACTTCTGCTTTATAGTATAGTTTGAGATTTGGAAGTGCTATCCCTCCATCCTTACCTTTTTCATCATTTCACTAGCTACTCTAGAGCTTTTGGTTTTCAAAATGAATTTTGTTATTATCAAGCTCTGTAAAGTATCCTCTTAGTTATTTGCTTGCCACGGCATTGAAAATGTAAATTAATTTTACAATAATCATTTTATTATATTGACATATCCTAGCCATGGGCACTGAATAGTCCTCCAGCTATTTAGATTGTTTTTTTAACTTTTTAAGGAATGTTTTCTAATAGACCCTATATAAGTCTTTTGTGTACTTTAAAGGTTGATCTCCAGATATTTCATTCATTTTTTATCTTTTTGGAATGTGATTTTCCTTTCTATCATTGGTTCTTGTATTTTGTTATAATATTATGTAGAAATGTTGTTGATTTTTGAGGATTTATTTTGTTGCTTGCAACATTACTGAAACTATTGTCTCCGTAGTATCTTTCTTGATTTGGTGAGATTTTCCAAGTAAATCATCATATCATCAGCAAACAGGTATAATTTTATCTCCTCTTTACCTATCTTTATTCCTTTAATTCTGTTCTCTTTACTTACTGCTGTTGCTAACATTTCCAATACTATACCAAAACGTAGCGAGGAGAAAAGGCATCCTGGTTTTACTTTTGTATGTATTGGAAAAGGCTCTAGTATATTCTCATTCTACGTGATACTTGCTCTTGTTTCAGATAGATGCTTTTTAGAATATTAGAAAGGTCTCTCTATACTTATACTTTTTCAGATTTTTGGCATAAAAGACTACTATATTTTATCAGACATTTTCTGTATCTGTTGAGAGGATCATATGATTTGGGATGTTTGAGGTTTTAATAAGATGAATAATGTTGATCATTTTCCTAAGACTGAACCATGTTCACATACCTGCAGTAAATCCTTCTTGATGATAGTGAATGATTTCTTGTATAAATGCTATAATTTCTGATGGGCTTTTGTATGAAATTTTTGTGTTAATATTCATTAATGATGTTGACCTATATTTTTATTCTGTATTTAATATTTCCCTGGTTTCAGGATAAAGCAATTTTGGTAGGGTTCTTTCTCTGAGAATAAGTCATGAAACATAGATATTGACTGTTCCTTAAGTCTGAAAGTATTCTTCTGTAAATCCATCAGATCCAAGGATTTTTTTTTTTTGGGGGGGGGGGGTGTCTTTGTATTCTTTTAAAAGCAAGATCTATTTCCTTTCCTGAGATTAGATTATTTAAGATCTATCTGGCCTGGTAATTCATAAATTGTGTAATTCATATTCTTCTATTTCTTTCGTGTTCTCCATTTTGTTTGCAAATAAATGAACCTAATGTGCTCTGATTATTCTCTTTGTTCTGTGATGTAACTTTTCTCATTTGCTATTTTATTGATTTGGTTTTCTTTCCCCTTCATTTTAAGCAGATTACCTGTAGGTTTAACAATTTTATACTTTTCAAAGAGCCAACTTAGTTTTATTTAGCATTTCTCTGTCTCTTTTTAATTTATTTCCAGTTTATTTAGCATTTCCTCTTACTCCACCATCTTCAGTCAAGTTGTTTTTTCTAAAGAGTTGATGTGACCAGGTCAGAGCAGCCCCCTGCTCAGTGAGCTTCAACGGCCCCCCTTTACCTCCAAGATGAAATATAAACGTGTTTGCCAGTCAGACTCTTCATACATTGGTTCCTCCTTACCTTTCCAGTCTTCTCACACTTTACCTTTTTCTGTGTACTCTTCATTCTAGCAACACTGGCCTACTTGCATTTCCTCAGAAATGACACTTTATATCCTTCCTTTTTCCCTCTTGGCTTACCTGACCGCCTTCAGATTGTAGAATGCACAACTGTTAATTCTTTGTCTTCTCCAATTTTGTGGTTGTTCAGTTGTGCAGTAAAGTTGATTCTTCGTGACCTCCTGAAGCATAGTATGCTAGGCCCTTCTGTGCTCTACTATCTCTCAAAGTCTTTTGAAGCTCATGTTCATTGCTTCCTGCACACTATCCGTCTTATCCTCTGTTGTCTCCTTCTTTTGCCTTCAGTCTCTCCCCAAATCAACATCTTTTCCAGTAAGTCCTGTCTTCTTATTATGTGACCAATATTTAAGCTTCAGCTTTAGTAGTTTACCTTCCAGTGAATATTTTGAATTAATTTTTTTAAAGCATTGACTGATTTGATCTCCTTGCTGTCCAAAGGATTCTAAAAGATTGTCACCAGCACCACAATTACAAATCATTGATTCTGTAGCACTCAGCTTTCCTTACAATCCTACTCTCATAGCCATACACTGCTACTGGAAAAATCACAGCTTTGACTATATGGACCTTTATTGGCAAAGTGATATCTCTGCTTTTTAGTATAGTCCAGATTTGCCACAGCTTTCTTTCCAAGGAGCAAGTGTCTTAATTTCCTGGCTGCAGTTGCCATCTGCAGTGACCTTTGAGCTTAAAAACAAAATCTGACACTGCTTCCATTTCTTCTCCTTCTGTTTGCCAGAAGTGATGGCAAAGAGCTCCTTTCTCTCTGTCTCTGTCTCTTTCTCTCTGCCTCTCTCTCTCTTTTTGTTTCTCTCTCTCTCATACAGACACACCCACTCTCACACATATGCATGCCCATATGTGCAATTGTGTATATACATATGTGTGTCTACATATATATTTGTTTACCTGTTGTCTTACATTAGAACACAGGTTCCTTGAAGGCAGAATTATAACAATGCTTTCAGTACGTTCACCTCATAATACTGCTATTCATCTACAAAAGCAATATTTTTTCTACCTAAGCAATAAATAGTTTTCAGAGGATTAAATATAAAATAAAATATCACTTCAGTGAATATATCTATCTGAACACATGATGAGACAACTGAAATGGTGGTGGTGATGAAGATGATGATGATGATAATGACATTAACAACCGTTAACATAAGATTTCCAAAGTACTTTACATGTACTATCTGAATTTTAGCCAACCACAGAGCATCAAGGAATTCTCTTTTTCTCTTTGTCTTCCTATTAATCTTTAGTAGTACAGTAATGGTAATTTTTAAAAGCAGAATGATAAAAACAGTTGACATAACTTTTAGAATATTGGAATAAATAATGAAGGAGTAGTTCAAAGTTGTTCCACTTATATTAAATGTATCAATTTAACTATTAACTAAAGTAAAAGGATAGTAAAAGTCTTTTCTACAATTTGATAACATCATGGCCTTGTCCCTCAAAGAGTAATTCATTAACTCTTCATATAATAGTCAAGATATCACTTTACATTAAAGACTATTTATGCTGTCATCATAAAGATTCATTACACTGATTCTCTTTTGTTACTAAAATGTTAAAATTCAGATTTTTCCTAAAACTAGGATAAATAAAAAGCTGGAAATAAAGGCAAAGTTATGATGTGGCATTTTTAAGCACTGTCATTGATAGGTGATTCTCTGGCTTTAGTTTCCACATGTGCATATATTTCTTACCATTTCTATTTTAGGAAAACAAAGTATAAGAAAAGCTTAAAATGTAACATCACACACCATATTACCTTGAGTCAGTCCAAATAAATTTTTCTCCCAATAGTGTAAAAAGTGTATTTGTCATTGGGTAGTAAAAACAAAAATGAGAACATTAGTGTTCTGGGAGAAAATTATTTGTTCCTTTTCAGAAGATTCTCTAGGAGAAAACTAGGAAGAAAGACTGGGCAAACATCAGATTATGTGTTAAAAATTTGTGTCATTCATGTATTTATTTTTGCCAACAGTGGCTACGTCTCAGGAACGGGATTTAACAAAGGCCAGTATCTATCAATGGATAACAGAGTAGATCAAGAAAATACTTTGTCTCCTCAAGCAGGCAAAATAAATGGCTATCCTAAGAAAGAAAGCAGACAAAAAGGAAATATTAATGGAATTGAACCCACTGTGGTAAGTAAATTTACTGCTTAGAATTTCACTTTATTTAGCTTCAAAATTTCATATATTTGAAATAATGACACAAATAAACATTTGTGTTTTATCTTCAGTAGAACTCAATATGCTATAAATCATCATAGTTGAAGCAATAGGTAAATTACAGTGCTAAAAAAGTGAAGTGCTAAATAAAAGTTCAAGGGTCAAAGGGAAAAAGCATGAAAATGATTTGCTTTAAGATTATCCATTGGAGTATTTGAGTATTAAAAATGGTGCTAAAAAGGATGAAAATTTCCTGCTAAATTACAATGCTGCTTTTATTGACTGTAGTTAGAACACTTGAGTGCTGGAACTTTTGGGATTTTTCCCAAACCTGTGATTTCATTAATTTGGGGAATTACTAGTGTGGAAACTAAACTAAACTCTAACTTGTAGTCTAGAGTTCCCAATGTCACTTTTAAAACATACATGTCCTTTTCCATCAAGGAGCTTATTGTCTTGAAGTAAGCATGATATTATAAAATAGAAGAAATTTTGGATTGAGAAATTAAAGTTGCTGGAAGATTCACATTGTTAAGCCCACCTTCTTACCTGTTTCATAGTATTACATAGATATTTCTTGGGAAAACTAGAATTGACATTTCATGAACATCATGTAAAGAAGTTATCCTCTCATTTGGAATTCATTATTCATGAAAGTGTGGCACATAGTAGTCCATCCAGTTATTTTTGACCATATAGTTCTCACTGCCTCAGATGACACAATTAGTAATTGAATGAAAGAATGAATGAAAAAGCATTTAATAAGCATTTACTATGTGTCAAGCACTGTTCAAATAGAAAAGGTGAAATAACCCCTGCTTTGAAATCTAATATGAGTTCAAAAGACAGTACAAATGAGCATTCTATAGAACAAATTGAAATCCTTAATTGAATAATTAATTCTGAAAGATTTGTCACTAAACCAAGAAGAGCCACCCACTCAGGGAATTTAAAGGGAGTGAACCCAACCTCTAAATCTGTCTAACTTGCAGCTAAATGGAACAAGGCCTTTCCAATGGGAGTATTTTGATACATACATTCTGAGCTACCTGTTAGTCTATAAATAAGAAAAACTGTTTTGTCAGAGGAAAGAGAATGACACCAAAGAAGGAGTGAGACCTATCTTCTTCCTTTGAAACAAAAAGTTTCTCTCAATGTCATATTTCTCATTATAAATCCCTTTATTAGAAGAAAATTCGGAAATAGATTTTGTGATATTTTCCTGTAGCAGTAACAGCAAGTACTAATGCAATACTACACAACCTACTCCTGGCCCCATGGAGCTAGGATGCTCACCTTAGCTTTTTATTAAGAAGCTTTTCTCAGCACTGGGCGGAAGGACATAGGTGGGGTCCAGTCTTGGAGAGGGTAGGACTTTTTTCACAATACTCTGTAGCTGAGAGCTCTTCACCCTAGAATGCCATTGAAGAATCACTTTTAAAACTTTGGTGTGGCTGATGTATGGGACTGTCTCAAAAGATACTTTATATACTTCCTTTGGGGGCAAGACATTTTCTTTCTACACATTTTCTAAGGGTATTGACCAAAAGAAAAAATCTTAAATAAATAACAGCAGAAACTTTTATAACTATTAAAGTATGAGGCATTTAGTAAGATTGCTTTATTGGAATTTTACCTCTCCTACATGCTCTGCATCATTGGAAGAGCTCCCACAAGGTCTATATCTTCAGACAAGCCAGGCAAAGATTTGAAGCTTTTCCTTCTGTCTATGGGCATCTTCTCTGACAAAGGTATAGTTACAGAACACTCTGCTAGTTTCCAGTAATCTGTCACTGAAGAACACAAGAACTCCTGACCCTTTAAAACACCAAGGTTGCCTTCAAACCTGAAAATACCTTAGAGTCATGCTTAAGTCACCCTGCTTAGGAAAAAACACATCAGAAGAGGCAACTAAGACTTTCAGATCTAGTTTCTCACTTTGCATGCATGCTGGCTATCATTTATCTAGGAGTAGTTACCTTTTTCTGCAAGGATTGTGGAATACACTCCAAACTTTCGGACTTACAGATCATAGAATCCAGTCATTTCCCTTCCACCCCCTAAAGATAAGGAGAAAGAAAGGTCTAACAGGCAGGGTCAGTCCCATTAATATTAACTGAGTTTTCAACTTTTCCTTTTTCTAGGACAAATACTCTGAAGCAGTCTTTTTCTCTTTGCTCTGTCCACTAAAGAACCAACCAGGGTTTGTTGTATTATCCTAAAAAAAATAAAAAACCCAAAACATATCATTCAGCACTGAGCCAGCATACCTGGCCCACTGAAAAGAATGAGAACAAATGTGTTACTGAAAGGAGCCCAGTTCCAGGCATTCTCCATCTGAATACACTCTGTCCAGAACTAATGGAAAGAAGAGACGGTAGTTCCTCTGATTACACTCATTACACCTGAATGAACAATATGCAAAGGCAGGACCTTCACCTCTCCAGCCAAAGAGTAAACATAATAAAAAATTATTATAGAAGTAGTAAGAATTGCAGAAGAGTGGGGTTGTCTCAGTAAGAAGAAGCACTGTATTAATTTTAGACTCACAAAAGCTCACAGTTTTTAGTGATGAAAAAATCTCTGAAAACAATGACATTATAATATTGTCCGTCTTAAAGATTTTACTTTTAAAATACTCATTCAGAGCATTCTATCTTTTCCTGTTTTGCAGTACAGCTGTTTTATATCTTCCATTGTTGTCCCTGAACTATATTCTGTGTATCTGCATGATGACACAGATTTTTTTTTTTTTTAACAAGGGATGCTCCACTTAGCAGCTCTGGAGACTATTAGTAATTTGTCCTGACATAGCATTTATGATTGTCCATGAGCCAAGCCCTCTAAGTAGTCCTAAGAATAAGAATTAGAATTCTTAAACTATCTAGCAACAGTAAATCTAATTTAGTTCCCATCAACAGGGCATTTTAGTAAATAAATATACTATTTGCATTGCAAGTAGATTATATAATAACCTAAAATTACCTATTAAAGTCATAAAAATTTACAAAATTTACAGAAAACTAACAGTTCTCTCAGCTTACAAGGATTTCTTCAAAATGCATTAAGAAACCAGGAGTAAGAAGGTCTGATTGATTAAGCTGATGTTGCTGTCAGAGTCTCTCTTTCTTTTGATCTTAATAATTTGTAGCCTTTATTATTGAAGATTGTTATCTCCTTTTTCTCAGGTTGAAATGATGGACTTAGAAAGTATAAATATGGACAGAAATGAAATGAAAATGAAATTCAACCTTTCTAGCCTTGGCAATAAGTTACATATTCTAGAATTCATGCCTGCCATTGAGTCACTCAACAACCACATTCAATACATCATCTCCCAGGAGAATGACAATGGCATCTTCAGAACTGACCAACAAGATGGGCTAAGCTGCTTGCACATGGCCAAGAAAACATCTGTGCCTGGAACTTACACATTGGAAATCACTAACATTCCTTTGTACAAGCAGAAAGAACTTAAGACACTGGAAGACAACAATGAAGTCAACTACATTCTAGGGGAGCTTGGTGAAACTCTCAAAATGAAACTGCATATTCAACTCTGCTAACCCTTTTATAGACTTGGTTCAGTACTCAAATCACTAAATAACTACGAAATAGTTCACCTATTTAATCCACTTGAGCATATCTGGTCTTTGCAAGCTATAAGGAGTCAGTGACTTTTTTCTAAGAGGAAAAACAAGACCTTTATTACTTTTTCCCTCCCTTCCCATTCACCCCCTGCCCACAGATGTACTTTAAATTCTTCTGTGGCTAAAGATTTGGGTACAAAGGAACCACGGTTACTGTTTTTTTTTTTTTTTAATATAACTTCACTTTAAAATACATTTAAAAACCTGAAAGGTTCAAGAGATGGCACTAAATGCACCAAAATGTGAGCTTTTTTTTCTTGTTAGCAGTGTAACAAGTTAGGTATTTTGCTGTAGTTCATAATTTTAAAAAATATAGATTCTTATTTTTAATGCAATAATATATGGAGAAATGAGCAGACTAAACAAGAAGGGAAACTCATTTGTTTTTCTTTAGATGTATAAATTTGAACTATTTCATTTTAGAGGTGATTTTAAAAAGATATTGAGTAGATTCAAGAGTCTTATGTAATTTTCATTTTTAAAAATTATTATAATTTTCATTCAGCTCTGCAAGGCTCTCTTTAAGACTGTGTAAAGGAGGATCTAAGCCAGAACAGCTCACTGTGTTTGTGTTCTATATCACCAGACATATTAATAGAAGTTGAAGCACAACCCCTGTAGCAAAATACCTTGACTACTTGTAATGCCTTTAGCATTGCAGACCAAATCGTACTGTTTCCTTCTCCTAACCTAAAGAAACTACGTGTGCTACCCATAACACCTCATTCTTAAAAAGGGTGCTCTACACATTTGAGTTACTGTAGGCAGCTGAAATGTCACTCTTTCAAAAGGAACTCCTGAAGTTTCCCAGGGTTTGGTGCTGGCTTAAATTAATGGTGCATTTACTATGATTAAGCTATTTCAGGATTGCCATATGTGCAAACTAATCATGCAGTGCAGCCAAGGAAATGTGTGGTTTTTGAATTTTTGTAGAACTTTCATTAATGCTGTAGTTATATACCATATGCTTCATTTTGTCATAGTCTATTGTGTATGAAAGGTGCTTGTCCAATTAATTGATCTTTAGTTTGCTTTAGTCTTTTTTTAAAGCTATATTATTATGTGCTAATAAAGCTTATGTCCCAAGAGTGCTTTTTTGACTGCTATTATTTATTATTGACACATAACCAAATCTCATATGTAAAACAGTTAAAGCATATACATACTCCAGGTTTCTTTCTGTCCTATACCTGTGCTGTCTGAAGATCAGTTGTGTTCTGTTTTGTTTTCTTTTGTGGGAAAAGAAACATTATAAATTTGTGATCAAGTGTTGGTGAGGAAAGATTTTTGTTTTTTACTTTTGCTTTTTTATAGATGTGTCAAATATGAGTTCTCGCATTAAAAGCTTATTTTGCAGTAGATTTTCTGGAATTACCAGTATTTAAGAGTATTGAAACCCTTGTTATACAGAAGTATTCTCACAAGGGACATCTGGAATTTGTAAAACATATAATTTACTCTCATTCATCTTCAATGGAGCATTGTCATCAAGATGCAACTTTCAATCAGGAAGCAGCCACAATGTGTAGTGTGCTCATAGTTAGAAAGATTTGGGCTCAAATACTCTGACACATACTGGGTATGTGACCCTAGGCAAGTAACTTTCCAGTTGTCTTAGGCAACTGTCTTTTAAGACTCTTAAGTTTCAAAGTTGGTAGGGGAAGTTTCCTTACCAGAAATTCCTTTTGCCAATGAAATAATAATTTAAATCCATTTAACGAATTCAGAGATAATCATTTCCCAGCAGCTTGATACTTATTTAAATGTGTGTTTTTGCAAGAATTTTAAAATTTATACAATTTGACTAAATCACTAGTATGTACTTTATGTTAAAACTTTATGTGTACATCATGTTAAAACTATATCACAAGATCATAGGTTTAGTAATAACAAGGACTTTAGAAGCCACTGAGTTTAATCCTCTCATTTGACAGAGGAGGAAACTAAGGCATTGCCTAGGGTCATACGGATTTTGAAAAAGAATTTAAAAGAAAGTCTTCCTTCAAGTCTGTTTCCATATGTACTGTGCCGTGCTGCTCATTCATCAGTGAACTGAAGATAGAATCCCTTTGGGAAAGCTTTTCTGCTATGGTCACCCCCAGAGAATCTTTAGGACATTATTTAGAAATGGAAATTCCCCTCAATCTTGCTGTGCTTTTTCTAAATCAGTGATAATAACTAAGAAATCCCCAAGGCAAAATCTTACCTGTACTAACAGCAAATGTCTTCTCTCCAGCAAAACTATTTTCCTCCTAATATAAAAAAGTATGTGTGCACACATACATAAAAAAGTGTAATGTATACGTACATACAACAATATATGTATATGCATATATGTTTGTATATGATATACATAATATAGACTGTTTTATATAACATGTCTAGAGCTTTACAAGTTGCATATTAAATTTATACTTGCAAATTAAGCTTTATTTACTGGAGACTCACAGTGTCATGTACAACCCCTTTCTACTTTACAGTGTCTGTGGAAATGCTCATTTTATTTAGGGTTTATTAAATTTGGAATAAAAATAAAATTTAAAACGCCTGTCTAAGATGCTCTGATATGCATCTTAGATTTAAATGTAAGCTTTAGGAAATTACATGCTTAAATAAGAAACTTGAAAAACAGAGAAATATTATGATTGATCTCTACTAATCTTTGCCAACTAGAAATTGGCTTCAGTGAAAAAAAGCATTTGCCTCTGGGTATTCTTTTAAACTTTACGGTGTATTTAATTTAATTTCATCTGGCACTCTTTCACTTTGAATATTGTAATATGAAATTATCGGAAGCCAAATTTGCCTTTAACTTTGAAATTTTAGCAAGTGAAAACTTCTAGTAAGTCTTCCTTTGAAGAAGTCTGAGAATTCATAACATTGAGAAGAAAAGCTTTATATATTCTATATGACAATGAAAAATTTCTATTTTGAGACATGTTTTTCAATAGAATTTGGGCTCTGTTCTGGAAGTGAGTAGTGCTGCCAGATCTTATGGTCTCTAGCATAGCCAGGATAAATTGATGTCTGAAAAAATTGTTGCTAATGAGATTTTCCTTCCTGCTTTATCATTCCTGTTAACAGCTTCTAAGATGAAATGTGATTTTAGATGTGTTCAATCCAGTGATTAGTGTCTAATCCCTTTAGAGGTAATTCTTTTTAACACCCAGATTGTTTAGTCTTTGTATTCCACTACTCAAGTAAAGCAGTTAGAAAGCAGTTAAACTTTAGTTGGGCATGCACACATCAAGATTTCAATAAGGCATGGAAGCAAATTCTCTCTTTTTTTTTTTTCTATTGCCAGGATGATGACCTAGTTTGAAAGTTCTATGAATCTCAAAAGTCATGAGATGCCATAAAAACTTGCTTACTAGGAACAATAATCCAAGGAAATATTTGTGTTGTTAATATATAGGTAGGCATTCAAAAAATGGTTTAAAATGGTCATTCTTGGACTTTTGAGTCCACAGAGATATCAGCTTTCCTTTTTCCTATATTCAGTGTTTGTGTGCAAAATGAAATGAATTATTCTAGCCATCCACTGATAAAAGTAAGCATAGTATTGGGTTTAAGAAGACTGGAAAAAACTCAAATGGTCATCTTTGTTCATTTTTCAAATTTACAGTAACTTAATATAAGTACAATTGTTAGAGCTGGAAGGAAACCTAGGATTCTTATCCAATCCACTCACATTGTAAGTAAAGAAATTGAGATACGGAGAGAAAATTAAGGAGATAGAACCTAAATCAGGGTTGTAATCTTCTGACTCCCTTCTTACAGATAGTTTAGTTTCATTTTGTGGATGAGGCAACTTAGACCCAGGGAATTTAAATGAATTGCTGAATTGTGCAAGGTCACACAGTATTTGAATTCAGGTCTTCTACCCAGTGCACTTTCAATATGTGCCTCCAGTGATCTCCATTTCCTACTTCAACATTTTACAATTGTGAGGGCTCAATACATGTTAACTAAAAAACACACTTGCTTGTTGCTTAAGATCATGTGAGTCACTCATGCTCTGGTCACCTACTGACCAGAAATGTTTACAAGTGGAAACCAGGGTAAGCTTTTCCAGAGAAGATGAATGCCATTGTGTGATTTCACATTCTTTCTATTAGGGAAAACTAAAATTGTTAAATGTTTAAGTCTTGTACCTTTAGGGTAAGAGGAGAAAATCTCATCAGGCCTACTGTCTGCTTTCCTGCCTCCTTCAGGAAGAGGAGAAACACCATTCCACTGAACACCAGACAATCATCATTAAATACCTAATCACAATCTAATGGGAGAGATCACATGTAAACAACTGTGTGCAAAAGAGCTAGCCACAGGATTAAAGAAAAGTAACAGAGGGAAGGCACTAAAATGAAGAGGGATTAGGAAAAGCTTCCTGTACGTGGTGGAATTTCAACTGGGAAGGAAAGAGACAGAGATGAGAAGGGAGAGCATTCTGTGCATGGAGAATAGCCTGTGAAAGGGCCCCAGAGTCGAGAGTAGCACATTGTTTGAGGAATGGCAAGGATGCCAGTATCACTAAATATAAGAGTGGATGGGGAGTGGGGGGAAGAGTAGAGTGTGAAACGCGTAAGACTAGAATGGGATGGGAAAGAAGCTAGGTTATGGAAGGCTTTGAATGCCAGAAGATGTGATATATGATCCTGAGGGTGAAGGAGAGTCACCTGAGTTTAAAGAGTAAAGGGGGTGGAAGTTGTCATGTGGTCAGACCTATACTTTAGGAAAATCACTTTTGACAGCTAGGGGAGTGGGGAAAAGGACTGGAGTATAGAGAGACTTCAGGCTGGGCAATGAAGCAGCTGCTATTGCTATAAACCAGTTGTGATGAGATGAGAACCTAAACAAGGGTGGTGGCAGTGAAATAGTATAGAGGGATGTAATGGTAATTTAAATGGGAAAATCTTTCCCATTCACTAATAGGCCCATGTGACCTGCTTAAATCATATATGGTGGGAGGAGCTTGCTGAATGGGTAGAGTAGGAAAGATGGAGCAGAGCTGGGAGGAAAGTGATCAGGCTAGTCAGAGTTGGGAAAGACACAGGCAAGCAGCCACAGCTAGGCTTATCTTTGTTTGTGGGAAGGCTCCAGCAGAGTGGAGGGGTGGTAGACATGGGGTTCAGGGAGGGTTGGAGATGCCTTTGTCCCCTGCAGTGCTAATGTGTATTGATTTCTTGGTTATTATGACTGATTTGGCTTTCTGGTTTTGGGATTTGACTTTCTGATGTCTGAATAAATGTTTCTTCTACCTTCTGCATGGAAAGTCTGTTTGTGACTGAGAAATATACTGGCATATTCATAGTCACCACCAGTGCTGTTGTAAGAAGAGAAAAAGACCCAGGTGAGAGACCTATGGGACCCCAAGGTATGACCTGGATGAAAATCTAGCAAAGGAGACTGAAAAGGAGCAGCTAGATAAATAGGAGAAAAGCTAGGAGAGAACCATGTCCCCAAAATGCCAAGAGAACAACAAGAATAAGGTGATCGAGTGTTAAAGGCTGCAGACAGGATGAAGACAGAAAAAAGACCATTAGATTTGGTAATTAAGAGATCCCTGTAAACTTTGAAATAAGCAGTTTCAGCTGAATGATGAGAACAAAAGTCAGATTGTTGAGAGTGAAAAAAAGTGGAGGCACCTAGAGTAGACAGCCTCTCAAGGACTTTATGGCCAAAAGGTAAAACAGATGTGAAATGATAGAAAAGATGCATGGTACAAGTGAAGGTTTGTTGAGGATGGGCAATTTTGTAGGCAGAATAGGATAGACTTCCTCCAGGGATAAGGAGAAAAGACTATTCTCTCAAGCCTTGGGGCAAAGTGAGTAATTTTATCTCTTAGCACTTGTCCTCTGATCACAACTGTTTAAGATCCTAAGAATTAGACTTTCCTTTGAGGCAAAATCCCTACATACAGTGAAAACCAACCTCAATTCATTCCACTAATTAATATACTCACCTCTCCATCTCCATGATTCTGAATTCCCAGCTGCTTCTGTTCCAATCCATTGTCTGTTCTTCACCACCAAATCCTTTAATCCCATTCCCCTCAACTTAAACCGGCTTCCTCAACTCCCACAATAACATTACTCATCTCTTCCACTGTGCTCTCTGAAATAATTACTCCTTGGGTAACAAACTTGCTTTCATCTTAATTTTTTTTTTCCTTTACCACTTCTTTTGGTTTGCATTAGGACCTGATGCTCTCCTAATGACACAGTTTTCCTAGCCTTCCTTTGCAGCACTAGATTCATTTTTGCCAACTTCTCCCCCTACCACCGTCACTTGGTAACCTCTCCTTCCTTGAAATTCATTCAAATGATGATGATAGCTAGTATTTATATAACACTATTTATATAGTATTTTATATTGTGCTAATAAGCACTTTAGAAATATCATATTTGATCCTCACCACCACCCAACAATGTTGGTGCTATTATTATCCTCATTTTTGAGCGCTGGAAACTGAGGCAACTGAGTTCTAAAGTGAAAAACTGCACAATTAGTAAATGTCTGAGACCAGACTTGAACTCAGGTCTTACTGACATCAGGTCCAGTGTTCTGTCTGCTGCTTCACCTACCTGCCCATATCTACTAACTGAATCAAAATTCTAGTACCTCTTGTCTATTCACTTTCAGGACAGTCCCTTTTTCCCCCAATGAGTTTAGAACTTGGTTTGCATTCTTTCTTTCCTCCTCAACTTTTGTGCTCATATTATGACACTTCAAAAAACATTGATACTTGTTCAATCATCTTAAACCTCACAGTTCCTTAACTTACTCATTTTACATGACCTACTTCTCCAAACCACCTCAGCTATTCACAAAATTGATTATAGCCATGATCTTGTCATCACTCAAATCCATGTTACTTAGATCTTTGTTATCTCTGAAATTCTCTTCTCTGATCGCAATTTGTTGTCCCAGACCTTCTATATTTACGTTGTGATCTCCAGTCCCTTGACCCTTAAATTCTTTCCTAGGCTATTGCCTCTATGACAGCTACGTTCTTCTCCCTCCCCTATCTTGACCCTTTGGCAAACTATTTTGGTTCTACAACATTCTCTTCTTTGGAGTCTCAGGATCCTTTATTGCACATTTCCAAGACTCAGCCCTGGATTACTCCTATCATCCATTGTCTTTGCTCCAATATACATGCTGGGGATAAATCATGAAATTATGGTTTGGGATTTATGAAAGCCGGCATGGCCGAGTAAGCAGTAAATCACCAGAACTCTCCCATATTCACCTCCAAAAACCTATGAAATAGGACTGCTGAAATTATTCTGGAATGGCAGAACCATCAAGAAGATGGGGCAAAACAGTCTTCTAGCCCATGAAACTTGCAAGGTAGGCAGGAAAGATCTGTTTCACTAGAGTAAAAGGGGAGAACAGGAAGGAAGCATCCTGGCAAATCAGCAGTGAGCCCTGCCTCTACAAACCAGTGGGAGGCCCTGGGCTGCAGCAAATAGGCAAGTGCCATCACCAAGGTCCTCCATGTGCCTCAGCATAACACTAGACTAACAGGCAGACACCAGTACACCAGTGCCTCAGTACAGCCCTGGGGTGAATAAGCAGACACCAGCACAGTAATCTGCCATGTACCTCAATACAACCCTGGGCAAATAGGCACATCCCAGCTCTGAGACTCCTGCCAGCACCACCACCATCACACAGACACACAGACACACACACACACACACACACACACACACAAATGCCTCAGCAAAACAATTTACAGTAAGCTTACAGTACCCAAGTACCTCCAGCAGCAATAATTGCACTGCATCCTCTCAGTATAGCACCAGGCACAAGGGTTCATGTTGGGCCTCAGGGAAGCAGCAGTGAAGTACCAGTCAAACAGCCAAGGACTGTGACCTCCCAGCACAAGTAGCTTGGGGCAGTGCCTTCCACCCCAGGAGCAGAACTCAAATTTAAAAATGAGGGGAAAGATTGAGATAGATGAAGGGGATAAAAGGATCTGATCATAGAAAATTATCATGATTACAGAGAAGATCAAGACACAAACTCAGAGGAGGAAAACCATGTCAAAACACCTATGGACAAAGGCCCAAAGAAAAATGGGAATTGGAATGAAGCCCAGAAAAAGCTCATGGAAGAGCTCAAAGAAGGTTTAAAAATCAAATAAGAGAAGTAGAAGAAAGATTAGGAAAATAAATGAGGGTGATGGAAGAGAATCAGGAGAAAAGAGTCAATGGCTTAGAAAAAAGAAAACAACTCTCTAAAAAGTAGAATTGGCCAAATGGAAAAGAGATACAAAAAGTAATTAAAGAAAATAATTTCTTAAAAATAAGAATTGGGCAAGTGGAAGTTAATGACTCTATGTGACACCAAAATTCATTCAAACAAAGTCAAAAGCACAAGAAAATAGAAGAATATGTAAAATGTGTCATTGAAAAGACAAATGACCTGGACAATTAAGTCAGGAGAGATAATTTAAGAATCATTGGACTACCTAAAAGCCATAATCAAAAGAAAACCTGCCTGATCTGGCTGCTTGTCTGGTGCTGAGCTGGGGTCCTAGTGGTGGAGTCTGATTTGTGCTGAGGGCATGTTTCTGCATTTCCCCTGGGGCTACATGTGGAAGTCTGACCGCTATTTGCCTAGGACTACCCTGAAGCAGGTGAAAGATTTGGTCACTGGAGGATGCCTGTTTACCTGGTGCTGCACTGAAGTACAGAGTGGTTCTTGCAACTAGAGTCTGCCGGATTGCCTGACTATGCTAAGGCATGTTGTGGTTGCTGGTATTGGCATTTGTCTGCTACACCCACTAGGGCTCAGGATCTCCTGCTAGTTTGCTGAGGGTTTGATGCTGACTTGCTGGGACTCTTCCTGTCCTGCTCTGCAAGCCCCTTTTACCTGAGTGAGAGAACTTTTCTTGCAGATCTTCCAAGTTTCTTGGGCTAAAATATAATTTTACCCTATCTTTTTGCTAGTTTGCTTTTCCAGGATTTGCTTGCAGGGGAGCACGAGAGAATTACAGCAATTTACTGCTTACTGTGCCATCTTGGCTCCCAGATGTATCATTTCCCACTCTTAATCAGTTGTCCCATGCTCAGTTCTAACAGTTGCTTCTGGGCCCACAAAAAGTTTCCTCAGGAGACAAGATGAACTTGTACTGCCATCTCCTTGAGGACTTGTCACATTTTAGTTTAATCCACATAATTAGAAGTATTAATATAGTTAATGAGGCAAAAGTAGATGTAAAAATTAAAGCAATTATTAGGAAATATTTTGCTTAATAATATGGCAATAAATAAGACAATCGAAGTGAAATAGGCAAACATTTACAAAACTATAAATCACCCAGATCAATAGAAGAGGAAATAAAATACTTAAATAACCCAATCTTACATGAAGATATTGGACAAGCCATCAGTGAACTACCTAAGAAAAAGTTCCCAGGACCAGACTGATTCAGAAGTAAATTCAACCAAGCATTTAAGAATTGTTATACAATATTGTTATACAATACTGTATAAACCATTTGCAAACATAGAGCAAGAAGTTCTGCCAAATTTTTTTTTATGAAACAAGTATATCTATTTGAAATCATCCACAAACATTATC
Source organism: Notamacropus eugenii (assembly GCF_028372415.1). Classification (NCBI taxonomy): domain Eukaryota; kingdom Metazoa; phylum Chordata; class Mammalia; order Diprotodontia; family Macropodidae; genus Notamacropus; species Notamacropus eugenii. The sequence continues at coordinate 350,776,968 of NC_092874.1, read as the reverse complement.
TTTAATAGAGATGATAGATTACTTCCCCCCAAAATCAGGGGTGACCCATGAATGTCTATTATCAAAACTATTATTCAAAATTACTATAAATCATTAGAAATGGTAGCTTTAGCAATAAGACAAAAGAAATTGATGTTGTTAGAATAGGCAATAAAGAAACAAAACCATCACTCTTTGCAGACAATATGATGGTATACTGAGAAAATTCTAAAAAGTCAACTAAAATTAGAGAAAATATTTAGTACCTTCAGAAAAATTGCACAGTGTAAAATAAACCCACATAAATAATCAGCATTTTTATATTACCAACAAATTCTACCAGAAAGAGAAAGAGAAATCCCATTTAAAATTGCTACAGACACTATGAAATATTTGGGTGTCTACTTGCCAAGATAAACTCTAGAACGAAAATAAATAGAAAACATTTTAACACAAATAAAGTTGAATGTAAACAGTTGGAAAAATATTTCTTGCTTATTGGTAGGCTAAGCAAATATAATAAAAATGCCAATTTTCCCTAAATTAGTTTGTATATTCAGTGCTATACCTATAAAATTAACCAAAAAGTATTTTACAGAGCTAGAAATAAAAAAAAAAAACAAAATTCATCTGGAAGACAAGAGGTCAAGAATATCAAAGGAAATGAGAGAAAAAATGTGAAGAAAGGTGGTGTAGCTACACCAGATATCAAACTTTATTACAAGCTATAAGCATCAAAAAAAAATCTGGGACTGGCTAAGAAATAAAGTGGTCAATCAATGGAATAGACTAGGCACACAATATATACATAATAGTAAATTTTCTATGATTCACTTATTCTGTTGGTTTGAGTGTTTTTTAATTCAGGTTGTCAACATATCATTTCAGAATTTAAAACTCAAAACAGAGGGGTAAATCAGCAGCATGTCTTATAGAACAGTGCTTGGTTTATACTTGGTAATGGACTCTGTGTTAAATGCTTTTGTGGAAGAGCAACATTCATACAGTGCCCTAATTTTCATCCTTAATTGTCTAATTGACTTGGTTCTTTATAAGGAACCAGTGTGTCCTACTATTATTAATTGTAGATATATTTTAAAAAAGCAAATTCAGAAAAACACTTCAGAGTTATTCTTGAATGTCGTGTGTGGAATGTCATAATGAACATGCTGGAAGACACCAGAAAGTAAAACTCTTTAGTCATTAGGGAAATTAATTTATTCAAATGGAAGGGAGAGATGAAAGTGGAGCTAGGTTCCACAATAAATAAAGCAACGGGTCTGAAATGAAGAGGATATGAGTTCAAATTAAGCCTCAAGCACTTAACTCTGTGATCCCGGGCAAATTGCTTAACCCTGATTGCCTCAGTTCCTCATTTTAAAATGAGCTGAAGAAGGAAATGTCAAAGCATTCTAGGATCTTAACCAAGAAAACCTCAAGTAGGGTAACAGAGTTAGACATAACTGAAACAATTTCACAACAATAAAAACAATAATACAGTAGTAAATGACTATATGAATTTAGTGCTTGACAAACCCAAATACCCAAGCATTTGGACACTGTCTGATAAAAATTTCTGGACATACTAGTAAGGACTTTGACAGAAACTAGGTAAAAACCAATATCTCCACATCTTAAAATGCATTTATGATTTAAACACAATGGTTAATACCTTAAGCAAATCAGGGAAGCAAGGAAGAGTTTACTTCTCAGATTGATGGTTAAAAAAGGTGGTTAAGGAAACCTCTCTTTGCCTTAATCCACTGAAGAAGAAAATGGATAACCATTTCAGTACCTTTGCCAAGGAAAGCCTTTGAAGAGTATAATGTCTCCAAAGGATCACAAAGTGACAGATACCATTATACAAAGCAACAGCAACATTGTGCCATGATTAACTATGATAGACTTAGCTCTTCTCAGCAATACAATGATCCAAGACAATTCCAAAAGACTCATGATGGAAAATGTTAACCACATATAGAGAAAGAACTATGGAGGCTGAATGCAAATTGAAAAATACCATTTTCACTTTTTTTTCTTTTTCGTTGTTTTTCCCTTTTGCTTTGATTCTTCTTTCACAACATGACTATTGTGTAAATATGCTTAATATGATTTTACATATATAACCTATATTAGATTGTTTTCTCTCTTGGGGAGAAGAGTAGGAAGAATAGGATGAAGAAAAATTTGGAATTCAAAAAAATGAATGTTGAAAACTATCTTTACATGTAAGTGAATATTAAGAAAAAAGGTCTGATACAACTGAACAACAACAACGATGTGGGATGTAAAATAAAAAATTTTTGATTACATTTAATTTAAAAGGGTTTTCACAAAGAAAAAGAGTACAGCAAAGATTAGAAGGAAAACAGGAAATGGGGATTTTTTTCTCTGACAAAGATCTCATTTCCCAAATATACAGAGAACTGAGTCAGATATATAAAAATGTGAGTCATTCTTCAACTGATAGTCAAAGGATATGAAAAGGTGTTTTCAGAAGAAGGAAACAAAACAACATATAGCTATATAAAATGCTTTAATTCACTACTGATTGGAGAAATGCAAATTTAAACAACTCTAAGGTACCATCTCATACTTGTTAGATTGAAAAATATGACAGAAAAGGCAAATGACAGATGGTAGAAGGAGATGTAGAAGAATTAGGACTAATGCACAGTTGGTGGAGTGGTGAACTGATTCATCTACTATGGAAAGCAATTTGGAACTATGTCCAAAGGGCTATAAAACCATGTATACCCCTGGGATCAGCTATACCGATCCAAGGTCTGTACCCTAAAGAGATTGAAGGAAAAGGAAAAGCACTGATATGTGCAGAAATATCTATTACAGCTCTTTTCATGGAAGCAAAGAATTGGAAATTGAGGACACCCATAAACTGAGGAATGGTTGAACAAATGCTGATATATGATTGTAATGGAATACTATTGTGCTATAAGAAATAATGAACCTGATGCTTTGAGAAAAATTTGAGAAGGCTTACATTAACTGATACAAATGAAGTGAGCAGAACCAGGAGAACATTGTACATAGTAAAAGCAATATTGTACCCTGATCAACTGTGAATGACTTACCTATTCTTTGCAATGATCCAAGATAATTCAAAAGGATTTGTGATGAATAATGTTATCCTCCTCCTGCGAAGGAATTGATGGATTTTGAATGTAGTTTGGCACATAGTTTTAAAACTTTTATTTAACTTCATTTTTAAATGTTCTTGTTTTGGTCTGCATTTTCTTTTGGCCATATGACTAATATGGAAATATTTTGTCTGAAAGCACATGTATAATCCATACCACATTGCTTGCCATTCCAAGGAGGAGAGAGGAGAACTAGAATGAGTGAGAATTTGGAATTCAAAATTTTAAAAAATGTTGAATTTCTTACATGTAATTGAGAAAAAACAAAATAAAAACAGCAAAAATATCTTCCTTGTATCTTGGCTAGTATGGAAGCAGAGCTGCTAATGCTGAGACTCTTGGGCTTAGGGTACTAGACATTTCCTTATCATGGTAGGAGGAAAAAGTAGAAATATTAAAAATATCCTTTGCTGACCACAATGCAGTAAGCATTACAATGAGTAAATGCCTTTTTTTTTTAAAGTGTAAAGATTAAACTGGAATCTAAATAACCTAAATAATTCATGGTCAAAAAAAAATCCAAGGTCACAAATCACATAAACAATAGAAAATTTCATTAAAAAAGACAATAACAGGGAAAATGAAAACTTTTGATATTCAGACAAAGCATATCTATGGGGAAATTTTATATCTGTAGATACTTTCATCAACAAAAAAGCAAGAATAGATCAATTATCATTGTTGTCCTTCATATTGCAGAAGATCCAAACGCCATCACAATGTCAGGGTTAATGTATGATGTTTGCAACTGTGACAAATCAGACCAATAAAAACTTCAAAGCTTGGGCAAATAGTCCACATGAACATTTGGGATGGAGACATCTCTAATTTTGTTCATCTTGCATTTCTTTTTAACTACTGAAATTCTGGTTTATAGAAGATAGACATCTTTAATTCAGGCATGCCATGCTGGAGATTCCCATGGCCAGTGTATCTTCTGTTTCACAACTGATAACAAAGTTCCTCAAAGAGACATTGAGAGTATCCTTGTGTTGCTTCTTTTGACCTCCATGTTAACACTTTCTTTCTGTGAGTTCTCCATAAAATAACTTTTATTTAAATCAAAAGCTATAAAATGGCTTTTTAGACAAACATGTTTGGTATCTGAACAACATGACTAGCCCATTGCAATTGTGCTCTCTGTGGTAAAAAGTTTGAATGCTTGGCAGTTCAGTTTGAGAAAGTTGTCCCGTAACTTCTCTTGCCATTGTCCGGTAACTTTTCTTGCCAGGTGATCTTTAGCATATTCCTAAGACAATTTAAATGGAAGTGGTTCACTTTTCTATCAAGACACTGGTAGACTGTCCACGTTTCAAAGGCATACAATAATCAACTCATCATAATGGCCCAATAAACCTTCATTTTGCTTGGCAGCCTAATACGCTTTCCCTCCCTCACTTCTTTTGGAGACTCCCAAACACTGAACAAACTCTGGAAATGCATTCGTCAACCTCATCATCTATGTGTACATGCCTGGAAAGTATACTGCCAAGGTAAGTGAACTTATCGACAGTATTCAAAATTTCTCCCTTTGTTTTCATCAGTGGTTCCATGGATGATATAGTGCTGGCTGGTGGAGAACCTCTGAGTTCCTTTTTTCTCTTGTTTTATTCTTTTTAAAGTTCTTATTGAAATTATTTCATAGTGAGTTATTTCTTTCCTCCAAGATTTTAACCCATTGTGTTTTTAAGCGTGAAGTTTTTTTTCTCTTTGCTTATGTCTATAGCTTCATTCCTTGAATTAGAACTTTGTTCTGGTGTCAGAATCATCACATTATTGGATACATTATTGGATACTGTAGCTAGACTCAGGTGCTATTGCACACTGCAGACCCATGATGGGATGCTGTTGGGATGGTGTTATGCCAAGCTAGGTCTGACCTTTGCTACCATCTGTAAATCACTTCCACATAGCCTTTTGTTGAGAGGCTGCTTGGGACTAATTTCTGACTTCCGAAGTCCTTTCCTGAAATCTAAGTCCTGGCTTGTGGTCAAAAGCTCAACATAATGTTAGTACCAAGCCCCTCTAAATCTCCATCGCCATCTTTCTGGAATCTTAATCCTGACTTGTGACCAAGAACTGGGCATAGAGTTGGTACCAAGCTCCTCCCACAGTCTACAGATTTGCCTTTCCTCTGGGTCTTCCCCAGCTAGGGAGATAAGCCTTATTAATTTCTTTGTGCAATCACTACTAATAGCTTTAGACCTCAGTTTCTGGAGCAACCTGGTTGCTCAGTCTGATTCATTCTAGTGCTATTCTAGAACAGCTTACTTGCTGTTCCCAAAAACCTATGTAGGTATCAGAGGTTGGAGCTTCAGGCCTTAGCCTCTAGGGCAGCACCATACCAGAATCTTCACTGGTTTTAGGATGAACTTCCAGATTGTTTCCAAATCCTATGTGCATTGAATTCAGTTATTTTTATTTATTTATTTATTTTTGCTGAACTATCTCTATAAGGAGGCCTCAAGCCCAGAGCATACCTTGTTTCAGGTTCTGTACTGTCCTTAATGGAGAAAAGATCTCAGTGTTTTGTTTTATTTTCATTTTGGAATTTCATTTGCTGCTTTCCATTATTAACAGATGTTCTTCAGGGAGCTAGATATGCCTAGAATTTTTCATATGACCATTTTTACTGTAAGTTTTGTATCATGTTATTGAAAGAATGTATTTCCACTTAAGAAAGAAATTGTGTTTATTAACACAGGTATTTTCTGGGCTTCATATTGTGGCAAATGATTTACATTAGTTAAATTTTTGTAAACAATTATTGTAATAATTGTTGATGTCATTTCTCTTGTTAAATTCCTATTTTACCTTGTACATTATTTGTTTTAGAATTGAATTATTTTGAATGGCATGTATCATTTGAGAAAAGACAACGATGGAGAGGTCAGACTTGTCTTTTAAAGTATTTAAGCAAAGACTGGAACTCAGATCTTCTGACCTCAAGAATGTTCCAGTATGCCATATTTCCTCTCCTGTTCTCCATGTAGATTATTTAAATCTACATAACATCATCACGAAGACTTTTTTTCTTCTATCACTAAGACAAATTTTCTCAGTCCCCCACAATAACCTACTAAGGCATATGAAGTTATAAAATAAGCTTATTCTTCTCAACCATTATTGCAAATGACTTGTCATGGAGCAGGAGGCCAGAAACCTCCTGAAACTCTTTATTCTACAAGGCTAGTTTGGTAGAAATTTGTTTTCAAAGAATATGCTAATTCAGGGAACACTAAACCACTTTTCTTCTTGCAAAGACTGGTTTTATGTGATCTATACTTCTGAACATCCCATGTACAACAGCTTTTTGGAATGAGTTACTTAACCTCTCTGTGTTTCAATTTTTCTAGCTATAAAACACACACAGCTACAATACACAAGCCATTAGGAAATGACAGAATCCAATATCACCATATTTATGAACATTACACATTTCCCAGAGAAAGGAGCAAGGCACTTCCTTTTTTCTTTTGTCATTTTTACAACAATAACCACTGTAACTATCACATAATGTCTGAAATCATAAATAAACAATTTTTAAAAAAATTTTAAACACAAAACAGTGGGTTTCAGTAGTTCCTTAGTTATATCTTCTTGCTGTCAACGATTTAGCTCAGACTAAGTCCACGCTGACAACACCTTTACCAAAAAGCAAATCATAATTATTGATGAAAACAACTTGGAAATGAATCAGGGTTCTAGTCCGACAGAATGGTGATTTCAATTTATGTGCTGTTGAACCACCTGCTTACTGCTAGAATGCATGTTAACATTTCTTTAGCTAGCTAAAATGAGAATAATTTTGGTCCAATGTAAAAATTGAGAGTTGACTAGATTGTGGCCATAAATTCATATAGGCCTCTAGATGGCATGTAACTCTTAGAATTCTAAGACAAACATGCTTCTAAGTGTGTACAATATATCCCCCCTCAAGTTTGGCATCATTTTGTTGTGGCTCACAATTTTAATGAAAACACACAAAAGAAAAGGGAGAAGAGGCTTGCCCATATGGTCCATGGTGCACTAATGGCTAGTGATTTACTTTGACTAATCATTTTTCAGCCTTCTAGGTAGAAACCTAGAAAATATAAGAAGCTCCCAATCTTTTTCCATTTGCAAACAAATCATTTTATAAAGTGTGGCCTCAACTATTCTTCTCTTAGCATTTATGTTTGTGAAAAGATCTGCTCAAATTTCTGGTACAGGAGCAGCTGTTGCTTAGGCGAGACCACTACTGGGGCCCTCTTTTCACTTAGCTCCTGTCATTCCCCTCCCCTTTGCTCTGTCTCTCTCTATCATGTGTTCTTTTGTCTCTGTCAAAGCAAACTCCCCTTTGACCTCTTGGCTAGCTGCAGTCTACCTCTTTTGTCAGCTTCCACGTACAAGTTCCACCCTAAATCAAGCATTGTCTGAGTCTGCAGAAGCCAGCACGTGCCCACATCCCCCTAATCTTTTAATTTCACTCTAGGAAAAGGCAGCTGTTAGGGATACACACAATGCACAGCTGTCACTGTGGCCTTCTGCCTGCTCCTGAATAACAATGATGAAGAAGTGGAACTGAGAGGCTAGAAGTAATGCATCTCTCTCTCTACTTTCTTTTTCTCTCTCTTTCTCCCTGCAACAGTTGGACACATATGCTATGAAATGTTGTATGGTCAAAAAATACCCCTTTCCCTCCCTGCTTCTCTGTAACTAGCCCCAAGCCAGACCACAGCACACCCCACACAGACATCTATATTCTCTAGGCTGTAACCTGTACTCCTTTAAGAAACATATGTTTCAGCTTCAGAATGCAGAGCTCCTTGATGTGGATTAATATTACCCCTTAGCTGCAAAATTGATTACTGAATTATAGATTATGAAGGAGACAGACACAGTCTGCACATACCCCTTTTAGATGCTGCAGCTTCTTTTCAGCTCTTATTTTGGAGTAGACAGCATAAAGTATGGATTAACTATTTATAAGTAAATAATGATCATTAGACTAATTTTGATGTAAATTTCACTGGTTAACATAAGTAGAATGAGATAGCAACATTTCACATCCCCTTAATCTCTAAATTATTTTCTCCCTCAAAGCAAGGCATTGGATACTTCTTTTCAAAGGATAGTAAAGTAAGCGCATATATATTTTAAATGTATTTAGCATAATAACTATATATGTAAATTCAGGTTTACCTAGATCAAGAATCAAGAAAGGTCTTTAAGGATTTGTCAACCTCTCCAAATTTCTGGAACAGACACTAGAATAAAACTATCACTTTTCTTTTCTAAGACTCAGTTTCTTCACCTGTAAAATTGGGCATCTGAATTCTATGATATTTAAAGTCATTTTCTGTACAAATTCTTATCTATGACACTATTTCTTGTTGCAGAATATGAAAGAGGAAAAGGAAAGTCCCAAATTGTATACAACTTGATTAGTCCTACCAAAGAGATGAGGTACCTCAAAGCAATTCTCTGTGATGATTTTTTGGAAAATATACAACTATAAGAGTTCCTTTTGAAAATATTAGTTTCAGAAGCAATTATTAAGTGCTGCATCGATTGCTTATGTGTCAGGCTCTGTTCTTTTACTTTCCTCTCAGAGACTTCACATAGCAATCTAGATCTCTGGAAGTACAACCCTGAAAACTCTAATACCAAGAGATGTCTTATGCAGGTCAAAGATGCTGGGGGTGGGGGTTTGGGTGGGAAGGGCTGGTTTAGAGGAGTACTTGTCACTGACTTTATCTCACTCAATTGATAATTTTAAAGTCATTTAAAGAAATATGACCCTAAGCAGAGCATATGGTAGATTGTGCACCTGCCTTGTGCCTTGCACCTGCTTAGCAATCTTTGGCTGTCAGGCAGCCTATCCTTGTGTTAGGGGCCACAGGGCAAAAGCATTCCAGCTCATTTGCATACTGGACTGCAGCCACGTGCCTGGACTATTGGACAGATTTGACATAACATATCATTGCTTTTAAGATCAGCAAATCTGGAGAAAGCTATCAGTATTGGTAACAAAACAGATGCCTCATCACAGATGAATGCTCAGGCATAATCACACAGACAGGCATGGATACATACACACTAACACACCACAATTATTCTATAAAATTGCATTTTTATATAATACACAAATACAATTATATTTACGAGTTAGATTTGGTAAAAAAAAAAAAAAGCTTGCTTAAAGCAGGGGAAAACAATGCAAATCATCTAAGTTTAAGCAAATATATGCTGAACTCTCCAGCTGTCTCACAAATCAGCCTTTAAGTGACTAATTGCAAAATCATAGTTGAGGCTTTTTTTAAAAAAAAATCAAAACTGATTTCCTCTATTTTGTCAGTTTTTGTTGTTTCTGTTTTGCAGAAAAATAATCTTAGAAATATTTCAATGTGATATTCACAGCTAGTTTTCTAGCATTTTAAAAATAAAGTTCCGTTTGAGCAACATGGTTTGATAGACTGCCAGACTTGGGAGTCAGAAGTCCATGCTTCAACATTTATTCTGTGTCTTCTTGAACAAGTCATTTAACCTTTCCAAGCCTCAATTTCCTTAGCTGTAAAATGAACTACAAGACTTGCACTATTTGTTTCGCAGGATTATTTTGAGGACACTTTATTAACTGTAGAGCACTACATAAAAGACAGAAACTGTACATAATAACTGTACAGAATATTATGGATAGTTCCAAAAGAGGGGAAATGTGAATAATAATCACTCGCCCTTGGGATCAAAAATAAAAATCTATTTATTTCAGTAAAAATAAAGGAAATCATTTTAAACACTGGGCTTTTTCTGTTGTCTTTCTTCAACTCTCACTTTCCACAGACAGATTTGTTAAGGCTCAAAAACTGGATCTCTGGGTATACATGTTAACTAATTAAGGTTCAAACTTCTAAGTCATTAGGGAAACACAAACAACAGAGTGACTCAGTTATAGGAGAATTTCATCCATACTATCATAAATGTTAACTTTAAATACAGCCAGGAATTGCTCAAGCTAAGTACAGATCTGACTCCTAGAATCTACAGTGAACTGATCTATTGGTGTGTGCCTGAGGGATTGAGCCTAGCATTAAACTAACTGACTCCCCATCTGTCATAGTATCTAGGGCATTTTTGCTGCTTGATTGGTACAGGACTTGAAAAGACAGTTACAAGATAGGCCATGTGGCAAACTGGACTCTTTATGGGGGGAGGGGAAAATTTAAATAAAATATTGTGACATGACTGGTTAATCACAGCAGCTGATGGCACTAGAGTTCTATACATCCCCTTGAATCAAGATTCTACATTCCTGGCAGTTCACTCCTTGCATTATTAATTTGGAGTCATCCCCTTTTAATTTGGAACCCAGATTAAGATTTTACTCCATGCAGAACAAAGGTGGAAAAGGCAGGCTCACATTAAGGCCATTAACAAGAACAACGGGAACTTTAAAGGATAATTTGAGTGAATAGAAGGATGAAATTTGGCTTAAACCAGAGATCCTGGTTTAGCTCATTATACCAGACAGCAGATGGAGAGTAGCCGTTGCTGGGCAGAATTCTGGAGATCTAAAGGGATGGAGAAGAGGGGAAGTGAAGTTTTTTCCAAGTTCCTCTTTTTGTAGTCGTTAGAATTAGCAAAACAATTTAACAAATTGATTATTAGAGTGCTAAGTACTACTGTTGAGGGGAAAATACTCTTAAAAAAATTTAAAATGTATGTAGTCTTACAAAGTGCCACTCACTATGTGTGTGTGCGTGTGTGTGTGTACTTACATCACATTTTTCCAGATATTAACTCCTCACACACAGACATACTCAGTGAGTCATCTCATCCAACAAAGAAAAAAAGGGAAAACAAGCAATTCACCAAAACTAACCAACAAATTGACTTTGTCTGACAATATATACCACATTCCACTTCCATCCATGGTATCCCTGCAATGAAAGAAGAGAAATTCATTTTTTCAACTCTTGTTCTAGGTCAAGCTTGCTCAATATAATTGTACAATATCAATTTCAAGGATTTTTGTGCACGTTTGTTTGTTTTTTAAATTTATAGATAATATGTCTTCCGATGCTCTTCTGACTTCTTTATATTCATTATTTCTTGTGCTGCAACAATATTCCATTACATTCCTGTGTAGCAATTTGTTTCCCAATTTATAGGTACCTATTTCTTTCTATTTCTCTGCTAACACAAAAAGTGCTGCTATGAATATTTATATGTATATATATACACATGTAAGTATATATGTGAATATATGTATATATGCACATATGCATATGTATATATACATATATATATATAATTCTTCTATCTTGAACTTCTTGAGATATGCATGTGCTAGTATGATCCATAGATGTAGGAATAGACATTTTAGTCACTTTCTCAGAACAATTCTGAATTGCTTTACAGAATCTTTGGGCTCCTTCACACTCTACCAGCAATCTATTAGTGCACCAGTCTCACCACAGGCCTTCCAAAATCAATTTTCAAATGCAGCCTCCCCCACAGTAAGTGTTGTCATACAGATAATTGATTCTAGAAATGGCTATTGAAAGTCAATCAGACCTTTTTTTTTTTCTTTTTTTTTTTTTTCAGAATTCATCAGTCTTGGTGATGCCTTGGAATTCATCAAAGGAAAGACCTCTGAGAAGGATGTCTACCTTTTGGAGTCACTCAGAGGAAGAGTAGGCTAGAAATACATGGTGTACATGATACCTGGAGTCTTTCTTCCCAGGCTACGTATTTTGGGATGATCCCATTTTTCGTTACAATGTGATGATACAAACATGAAGTAAAACTTATTGAACATGCTGGATAAGATTGCTGCATGACAGATAAGTGTTTTGTTCACCCATTCCCTTCCAATCCACCTTGCCTTGTAAAGTAGAGCTCTGCTGAATTCTCATATCCCTATCAGAGTGTTAGGAGATGTTTTCAAGGTCTTCTTCATGTTCAGTGTAAGGAAAAGGAGACAGAGGGAAAGACCAATAAACCACCTTCTAGCTTTCTACAAAGTCAGTGCTCACAATTTTGTTATTTTGATTTTATATATCATTTTAAATTTTGATGATGATATTCCAGTTTTTTTAATATGAATTAGAAAAGTTGCCAGCAGTCCTGCCAGTGAAGTTAATGATAGAAAGCTAAATAAGTAGAAATCAGAAGTCATTTTGCTTTTAAATAAACATAGAATTATCCTTTTCAGTGTGAAGTATTGTGAGAAGATGGGTAGGAACACTTGCGCTGAGATAAAGAAAGAAAATTTTTTGTCCCCCCCAAATCATCCCTTAGGCATTTAACAAGATAGAAGATTAGATGTTTTCCCAAGTCTTCATGAATTTACAATGGTCTCCAAAGTAGGGATTATGCCCAGATAAAAGGCATTCTAACAAGGTGACAACCTGATAAATTAATAACAGAGAAGTATACATCCTAATCCTAGTATGTTTAATCAATACCCTTCCGTCATAAGTTTCCATGCTCTGATAGGGAATAAAAACCCAACCCAATGGCTCCATTTAGCAATTTCTTTTTCTGCTGCTGCTACTAGTGCTATTATAGTCCTTGCCAGCAAATCCTGCTCCAGCCCTCACCCTCTCATTCTGTGACAATGAGCAGTGGATCTTAAATCCTCCCAGGCTTACAGAGGAAGGGGAAATAAAGGAAAACAGAAGCAGGGCATGTTCAGTCAGAGAACTAAAAAACAGAGGGAAGAAGGATAAGATGTCAGTATGAGGTGGAGGGGGGAGTATCTGCACCAAGCCTAAAGATAAGCAGATTGGCATACAGATGGGGTCACTTCTGTTTTCCCAAAAGTCACTTGGGACAGGGACTTAGGCCAGTGAAAAATAAATTCCCCAACTTGAGAAAAAATTGAAACAGTTTCAAGGTCCAAGCCCCAAGGAAGCCACTGTCTAAGATAATGAATTAGATAGCAAGCAATAGAGGAATATCAGGCAAAAAAGACCAAAATTAGTCAAGAAGAAAACTCAGTTAAAAAACTTGCACATAAGTAGGTAAATGAACAGAGTGAAAGACCTTTAAATGAGTCTAGACATCCATAAATAACTATTATAAGAAAAAATAAATAAATACTTCAAAAGCAGAGAACCCTGCAGTTTCCCAAGCAGCATATTACAACATACAGACAATCATATACAAATAAGACATATCCAAGATAAATTGGGGATAATTTCAGACAGAAGCCACTAACATTAAGAACACAGAAAGGTTTTTTTGCAAAAGGTGGGATTTTTGCTGAGACTTGAAAAAATTCAGGGAAGTCATAAGGCAGAGGTGAGGAGGGAGAGAAGTCTATGCATGGGGCATCAAAGCCAGTGAAAAATGCCTAGAGTCAGGAGATTCCCTGTCTTGTGGGAGAAACAGCAAGGAGATTTGTCATTGGATTGTAAAATATGTGGAGGAGAGAAGGCATAAGAAGACCTGAAATAGTAGGAAAGGGGCAGACTATAAAGGACTTTAAAAGTAAACAGGATTTTATATTTGATCTGAAAGTAATAAAGAGCTAGTAGAATTTATTGAATATGGAAGTGACAAGCACTTTAAGATCACTTTCATAGTGGATTAGAAAGTGAGTTGGAGTCAGAGAGAGACTTGGTAAAGAGCGACAACCAGAATACTATTTTAATACTGCAGATTTTCTCTTTATCCCAAGAAGCTTCTTGGCTCCACAGTTCAATTCTGTTTACTCAAGAAATACCTCAAAGTAGATAGATAGCTAGATAGATCGATAGATCGATAGATAGATATTAGGTCGTGCGGTAAAATTCAGTTCAAACTTTTGGTTCTAATTCTATTTACAACAAGGTTATGAGATTAACATTACTTTAAGAACCCATAGTTCATTTGAAACCACAAAATTTCAGTTATCATATACCACTTACTATTTCTATCTCTTATCTTTATAATTACCAGCACAATTTTATATGTAAGATCCAGAACCTACTTTCTAGAATTTACTATCATAACATGCCAAAGCCATACATGCTCAAGGCCTGTATGTAGAATCAAATACAGTTGACATATATCCTTACTTGATCTTCTTGCTTTCTCAAAATTTTACGCTCTTGCTAATTTTTCCCTTAGGAGTAGGAGATACTTCAGGTATCTAATACTATACATGAATACATAGTTATCATTATAAGTAGATACTTTAAATGTCTAGGATCAACATTACACAAATGAATTTGCCTTAAGATGCTTAATAACAAAGAACAAAAAAAAATTGGGATGGGATGTGTAAATATAATAATCCCGAATTGTATACAGAAAGCAATTAAGTATGAAATGACTTGCTATAATAAAACATGTTCAGTTTTTAACCATATTTAAATGGACATAAACATAGAGTACTACTCACAGAAGTCCTTTAAGCAATGGGAACATTTTGTAAGGTATCTCTTGAGTAGTTTGCATGCATTTCAGTACACGTTCTACAAAAAGGTTCTAATCCCAGATTAAATTTAAAAAAAACTAAATAAAATCAGATTATCCATTAAGATAACATAAAATAGCTCAAAATTTGCTCTCCACTAAGATAACTGATTATACTGAACCTATTACTTAAAATAAACTCAGAAGAGGTTCTTGACCTTAACTTCACAAATTAGTAGATTCATCTCTGTTTTACACATTTCTTCACCTTTTTCAATTATCCTTGTATCATTCTGAAAGAATGAGGTATTTCAGGGGCTTAATCTTATACATATGACAGTTTCAAGCACTAATTTAACTCTTGCTTAGGCCATGAAATGACTGCAAATTCAGATAGAAAACAGTGAGATTTTTCTCATCTATTGCTTATTATAGTAATTCAGATGTCTTAGTATTAATCTAATACTGCAATGACAAACTTTCACCGTTTGCCTGCTCTGATAATAGAATTTCTATAGGAGAAGAAGTAAAAACATGTCTATAATAGTATCAGAACTGGTTCTCCAGGCCCAAACCTCAGGGAACAGAATGACTTAACAAAAGTATAGTTGGATAAAGCATCCTTAGCTCTGTTTGAGTTCAGGTAGGAGTCATAGTGAAGCTTATGGAACAGTCAATTAAACAAAGTCCCACTTTCATTTACAGGGTGCCAAAGCCAGACTCAGGATTTAACCAGGTGTGAAATATTACTATTCTAAAGGAAGTAACACAATGGAGAAACTGAGTCAAGAGAATCGTACCTCTAGTCTTGGCAAAGTTATTGTCTCAACTTACCATGTAGACATTCCATCTGTAATAGTGCCCAGACTCTACCCTCTTTGGGAAGCACATGACATCCCCCTTGAATTACGGACAATATAGCCAATCATATCTGAAATCAAAACTCAGAGTAATATCATATTACAGTCTCATGAGATTTTACTTCAAAAGCAAGTTTCATTAAACACAGTTCAGGTCTACGTATAAACAATATAGTTTACTAGGCCTTTACCAATTTACTCAATATCTTTTTCTTTTTCTTCTTCTTTGAGAGTCTAACTCATCCTACTATAAAATCTATCACTAGAAATAAAAGAAAGATTTGAAAATTTCACCCCCATTTTGCTCAAGGAGTATTTATTCATAATACAATAAGCTCTTCCACAAGGCTGATATGAGTTTTTGAATATATGGTCCCAAGAAAACTTGTAAGTTTACAAAAAGAGAGATTTTTACAAGGTCTTTTCTTCATGCCATTTCCTACCCAGTAATCAATTATCAATTTTTCCTTTTTGAATATACCCATGTATATTCTTAATAGGTTTTAACATTATGACCATAGCCCCTAATAGATTATTTAACAATTTCATAATTTTCATAAATGATAGCTGAAAAATTTTAAGTGAAACTTCCTCTTAACTGGGCAAGCCTAGAAGATTCCAGTTTCTTAAATTACAGTATTTCAGAATAGTACATGTGCTCAACAGAGCTGATGAAATCATAGTTCCCAAAGAATTTTTCCACCTTCTTTTAACATTTCAACTTGTAATCAAAAAACCTCCAGATTACAAGAGGTGCTATTTTTCTAAGAACATACGTATCTAACAGCTATATAATATCATAAAAAATATTATGGTTTGAAACTTTTCTTTTTTTTTAAAGCTCTCTTTACTTTTTTATCTGTTTTCTTTCACAACATAACTAATACAGAAATATGTTTTGTATAACTGTACATGTACAATCTATATCAATTTGCTTGCCTTTACAAGGAGGGGATAGGGAAGAGGGAGAGGATTTGAAACTCAAATTTTTTTCAAATGGTAAAAAATTGTTATTACATGTAGTTGGATAGATATACATATATATGTAAATATTCCACACTCAAAAAAGCCCTAAGAAAACTTGTATGAACTGATACAAAGTAAAGTGAGAAGAACCAGAACATTGCACACAGTAAAAGCAATATTGTAAGATGATTGACTGTGAATGACAGCTATCTTTTTTTATAAATATATTTATTTCTTTTTAGATTCCAACATTCATTTTCACAAAATTTTGAGTTCCAATTTTTCTCCCCATCTCTCCCCTCTCTCCTTCCCATTATACCTTGCATTCTGGTTATGCCTTCCCTCTATGTGCCTTCCCTTCTATCATTCCCCACCCTTCCCTTATCCCTATCTTCTCTCTTTTCTTGTGGAGCAAGGTAAATTTCTATACCCCATTACCTGTGTTTTTTATTTCCCAGTTATATGCAATAATAGTTCTCAACATTCCAACTTCTCTTCCTCCCTCCTTCCCTACCTATCCCCACTGAGAAGGCAACCAATTCAATACCAGCTATATATGTGTCATTTTGCAAAAGACTTCCATAATAATCATGTTGTGTAATACTAACTATATTGTCCTCTATCCTTCCCTTTTTCTCCTTTTTTTATTCTCGCATTTGACCTTGTACCTTCCCAAAAGTGTTTACTTCTAGCTACTCTCTCCTCCCACTTGCCCTCCATTCTATCATCCCCCAACCCCACTTGTCCCTTCCTCCCCTACTTTTCTGTAGTGTAAGATAGATTTTCCTTCCAAATTTAGTGAGCATGCTATTCTCTCCTTAACCCATATATGAAGAGAATAAACTTCACTTTTCTCCTCTCATCTTCTCCCTTTTCTCCTCCATTGACCAGGATTTTTCTTATCTCTTTTATGAGTTATAGCCTGCCCCATTCCATTTCTCCCTTTCTTCTCCCAGTATTTTCCTCCCTCACCTCTTATTTTTTATTTTATTATTTTTTTAATGGATATCATCTCTTCTGATTCAACTCAATCTGTACTTTCTGTCTATGTACGTGTGTGTGTGTGTGTGTCTGTGTGTGTGTTTGTTTATAATCCCTCCATCTACTCAAATACTGAGAAAAGTCTCAAGAGTTACAAATATTATCTTTCCATGTAAGAATGTAAAAAGTTCAGCTTTAGAAAATCTTTTATGATTTTTCTCTCCTGTTTACCTTTTCATGCATCTCTTGATTCTTGTATATGAAAATGAAATTTTCTATTCAGTTCTAGTCTTTTCTTCATGAATGCTTGAAAGTCCTCTATATCATTGAATGACCATTTATTCCCTTGAAGTATTATACTAAGTTTTGCTGGGTAGATGATTCTTGGTTTTAATTACAGTTCCTTTGACTTCTGGAATATCCTATTCCAGGCCCATCAATCCCTTAATGCTGCCAGATCCTGTGTTATCCTTATTGTATTTCCACAGTACTTGAATTGTTTCTTTCTAGCTATTTGCAGTATTTTCTCCTTGATCTGGGAAATCTTAAAGTGGGCCACAATATTCCTAAGAGTTTCTATTTTGGGGTCTCTTTCAGAAGGTGATTGGTGGATTATTTCAATATTTATTTTGCTCTCTGGTTCTAGAATATTAGAGCAGTTTGCCTTGATAATTTCATGGAAGGTACTGTCTAGGCTTTTTTTCATCATGGCTTTCAGGTTTTTTAAACTGTCTCTCCTGTATCTATTTTCCAGACCAGTTGTTTTTCCTATGAGATGTTTCACATTAGCGGCTATTTTTTCAAACTTTTGGTTTTGTTTTCTTTTTTTTTTAATTTTTCTTTTTTAATTTATTTATTTAACTTTTAACATTCATTTTCAGAAAATTTTGGCTTCCAAATTTTCTCCCTATTTGTCCCCTCTCCCCACCCCAAAACACTGAGCATTCTAATTGCCCCTATCACCAATCTGCTCTCTCTTCTATCATCCCTCTCTGCCTTTGTCCCCTTCTTCTCTTTTGTCCTGTAGGGTCAGATAATTTTCTATACCCCTTTACCTATATTTCTTATTTCCTGGTAGCAAGAACAGTACTCGACAGTTGTTCCTATAACTTTCAGTTTCAACTTCTCTTCATCTCTCCCTCTCCTCCCCTTCCCTTTGGAAGGCAAGCAATTCAATATAGGCCATATCTGTGTAGTTTTGCAAATGACTTCCGTAATAGCTGTGTTGTATAAGACTAACTATATTTCCCTCCATCCTATCCTGCCCCCCATTGCTTCTATTCTCTCTTTTGATCCTGTCCCTCCCCCTGAGTGTTGACCTCAAATTGCTCCCTCCTCCCAATGCCCTCCCTTCCATCATGACCCCACCCTGTTTATCCCCTTATCCCCCACTTTCCTGTATTGTAAGATAGGTTTTCATACCAAAATGAGTGTGCATTTTATTCCTTCCTTTAGTGGAATGTGATGAGAGTAAACTTCAGGTTTTTCTCTCACCTCCTCTCTTTTTCCCTCCACTAATAAGTCTTTTGCTTGCCTTTTTTATGAGAGATAATTTGCCCCATTCCATTTCTCCCTTTTCCTCCCAATATATTTCTCTCTCACTGCTTAATTTCATTTTTTTAAAGATATGATCCCATTCTCTTCGATTCATTCTGTGCATTCTGTCTCTGTGTGTGTGTGCATGTGCATGTACGTGTGTGTGTGTGTGTAATCCCACCCACTACCCAGATACTGAAAAGTTTCAAGAGTTACAAATATTGTCTTTCCATGTAGGAATGTAAACAGTTCAACTTTAGTAAGTCCCTTATGACTTCTCTTTGCTGTTTACCTTTTCATGCTTCTCTTCATTCTTGTGATTGAAAGTCATACTTTCTTTTCAGCTCTGGTCTTTTCATCAAGAATGCTTGAAAGTCCTCTATTTTATTGAAAGACCATTTTTTCCCCTGAAGTATTATACTCAGTTTTGCTGGGTAGGTGATTCTTGGTTTTAGTCCTAGTTCCTTTGACTTCTGGAATATCCTATTCCATGCCCTTCGATCCCTTAGTGTAGAAGCTGCTAGATCTTGTGTTATCCTGATTGTATTTCCACAATACTTGAATTATTTCTTTCTAGCTGTTTGAAATATTTTCTCCTTGACCAGGGAACTCTGGAATTTGGCCACAATGTTCCTAGAAGTTTCTCTTTTTGGATCTCTTTAAGGAGGGGATCTGTGGATTCTTTCAATATTTATTGTGCCCTCCGGTTCTAGAATATCAGGGCAGTTTTCCTTGATAATTTCATGAAAGATGATGTCTAGGCTTTTTTTTTGATCATGGCTTTCAGGTAGTCCCATAATTTTTAAATTGTCTCTCTTGGATCTATTTTCCAGGTCAGTCGTTTTTCCAATGAGATATTTCACATTATCTTCCATTTTCTCATTCTTTTGGTTTTGTTTTGTGATTTCTTCATTTCTCATAAAGTCATTAGCCTCCATCTGTTCCATTCTAATTTTGAAAGAACTATTTTCTTCAGTGAGCTTTTGAGCCTCCTTTTCCATTTGGCTAATTTTGCTTTTGAAAGCATTCTTCTCCTCATTGGCTTTTTGACCCTCTTTTGCCAATCGAGTTAGGCTATTTTTCAAGGTGTCGTTTTCTTCAGCATTTTTTGGGGTCTCCTTTAGCAAGGTGTTGACCTGCTTTTCATACTTTACTTGCATCTCTCTCATTTCTCTTCCCTGTTTTTCCTTCACCTCTCTAACTTGATTTTCAAAATCCTTTTTGAGCTCTTCCATGGCCTGAGCCCATTGGGTGGGCTGGGATACAGAAGCCTTGACTTCTGTGTCTTTCCCTGATGGTAAGCATTGTTCTTCCTCATCAGAAAGGAAGGGAGGAAATACCTGTTCACCAAGCAAGTAACCTTCTATACTCTTATTTATTTTCCCTTTTCTGGGCATTTTTCCAGCCAGTGACTTGACTTCTGAGTATTCTTTTCACACCCACTTTGCCTCCAGATCCTCCCAGCCAGGGCTTGGGGTCTGAGATTCAAATACTGCTTCCCTGCCTCAGGACTTTGGGAGGGGGCAGGGCTGCTATTCAGTGTGAGAGTAAGTTCAGGTGCTCAGGTGGGGACAGGGCCACCACACGGAGCTCAGTTCCCTCAGGGGCTTTATGCAGAGACTTCCAACAATGAATCCGGGCTCCTGCCTGCTTGGGGAGCCTCTGTCCATTGCCACCTTTGCTGCTGCCTCCTGAGGGGGCCTGAGTTATGAAGACACCCCGCTCCCCTCCTGGCAAGCCAAAAAGCCTCTCTCACTCACCCCCGCACCCGTGGGTGGAGGGACCTGTGCAGCCCACTTGAGATTCTGTCCCTGAAGCCTGCTCGGATCTGCTCCCCTCAGCACTATGTGGCCAAGTCAGGGCTGGGCTCCAATCCGGGTCCAGTACGTGATGGACCTTTCGCGTCAGGTTTTCAGGCCTCTCTGGAATGGAAATCTCACCTGTTCTGTTGTTCTTTGGCTTCTGCTGCTCCAGAATTTGTTGGGAGTTCTTTTTTACACATATTTTATGGGCTGTGGGTTTGGAGCTAGCGTATATGAATCTTTCTACTCCGCCATCTTGGCTCCTCCCCTTGGTTTTGTTTTCTAACTGCTTGGTTTATCTCATAGCCACTAGCTTCCCTGAACTTGATTCTCTCTTTTAAAGAACTATTTTGTTCAGTGAGCTTTTGAACCTTGTTTTCCACTTGGCTAATTCTGCTTTTTAAAGCCTTCTTCTCCTCGTTGGCTTTTTGGACCTCTTTTTCCAATTGAGTTAGCCTCTTTTTAAAGGTGTTATTTTCCTCAGCATTTTTTTGGTTCTCCTTTAGCAGGCTGTTGACATGGTTTTTAAGCTCTTCTATCACCTGAGCCCATTTCATATTCATTTTGGAGTTACTAGAGGCAGAAGTCTTGATTTCCTCTGATAGTACGTGTTGTTCTTCCTCATCTGAAAGGATGGAGGGAGATACCTGTTCACCAAGAAAGTAACCCTCTATGGCCTTATTTTTTTTCCAATTTTTGGGCATTTTCCCAGCTAGTTACTTGACTTTTGAATCCTTTGTCAAGAAGAGAGACCTAGTGTACCTCCTCCTCTGTGCTCAGGGCAGAGATTCAGACCACCTGCTCAATTCTCCCAGGGACTTTAGGTGGGGGTGAGGCCACCACTGGGGGCTGAGGTTCAGACACCCTGCTCAATTCCCCCAGAGGCTTTAAGCTGAACTTCCTGGACAATGGACCCATGCTGCTTCCCCGACCACCTTAGCAGACTTCTGCTGCCACAGCCTCTTCCACCACCTGGGGGCAGTGCCAAAGGGGCCCAGCTCCCCTCTTGCCCAGCTGGGAAAGCTCTCCCACACTGACCTGTGAAGCTTTCTTTATTCTTTTCGGGTTGAGGGACCTGGGACCCCACCTGACGGGGATTCTGCCCAGAGGCCTGTTCAGGTCCTGTTCCTTCCCATGCTGCATGGCCAGGGCTGGGTTCTGCTCCACTCGGCATCCTGTGAGATACACCTTTCCTGTCAGTCTTCCAGGTTACCTGTAGCTGGAAACCTCTTTCAGTCTGTTGTTCTGTGGCTTCTGCTGCTCTAGAATTTGTTGAGAGTCATTTTTACAGGTATTTTGTGCTCTGTGGGGGAAGTGCTAGAGTATATACATACATATATATGTATCTACTCTGCCATCTTGGCTCTGTCCCCAGATTTGAAACTTTTCAAGTGACCTTATTTCAGTTGGATGCACTTCAAAATTACCTTACACAGAAAAGCATTCATCTTTTCATTACTGCCATTACACTCTGATCACATCTAAAACCCCAGTATAGTTATCCAGTATAGAACAACTACATTCAATTGAAGATAACAAGCATAGTTAACGTGTATATACTGCTTGCAGTCCCCTAGGCACTGCATTAAACACTTTACAATCCCTTGATCCTCACAACAACTCTGGGAAGTACATGTTACTAATTCATTTTCCCCCCTGTAAACAAAGGTGAAGTCACACATAAATAATAATAAGCTAATAAATTACTCAGAGTGAATTTTAACTCTGGTTTCTCTGATTCATGCATTTCTCAGCAGTTTTTCTTGCTTTGATGTCAAATAGCAAATGTATTATTTCTGCATTGATTTGTGCTTTACCACAATTATCCTAATAGGAGAACACATTCTGATTTACTTTCAGGACAGATTTCAACCTAACTAAATCAAACAGAGATTTATGTGCTAATGGTAATATTTAAATATCAATTCATCCAAGGATCATTTATCAGTAACACTTCAAAAAAGGAATTCATTCTTATCAATAAATTCATTTTAAAAGACAACTATTGGCAATTTCCAGATCCCTACAATGTTCCCCCTATTTTCTCAAAGAGCTGGATCAATTTTTAGTCCTTTCCAAATAAGAATAAACAACTGCTTCCCATTCCCATCCCCCAATTTTAAAGTCCAGGAATTAAAAGCTGTATGTCACGAAGAATAACCACAGAAAGTTTTTCATAACCTTATCTGAATGAGCTCAAAAACCTTTCACACTACCCTCTTTCTAAATCTCCAAATCCCCTTATTCAGATTATACAACTTTCTTTAATTTTCTACTCACTTTCTCTTCTCTCTAACTCCCTTAAATATCTCGGGCATTCTTTTAATCTTAGCTTTAAAAAGACCAAAAAAACGCACCCTTCTTGTTTCTTTTACATTTCTTTTACCTGTCATAACCCAGACTGCACCTTACTCTGCTGAATTTCTTCCAATTCTTCCTTCCCTCCCTTAACCCTCATTGTCAATATCGTATTCCCATTATTGACAACTAATCTGGACCTAGACTATGATGGGGATGAGGTAAGCTATCTCATGTGGTTCAGATCGGATTGGTCAGTCTGGAATTTTTCTACATCTCCCTTTCATTCCTTAAACCTTTCCCCTTTTTCTGTTACTCTTCAGGTCTTTGACTTATGAAAATAACTGCTATAGCTGTTTCAAAGCCTCTCTCAACCTCACTAAAAGGTCCCATCTCTTATCTGGCCAATTTTTTTTCTTTTTCCCATAATTTTTTCCAGTTCCTACCCTGCCTCATCTCTCAGTTGTTGACTTAACTAGCAGATTTTTTTTTACCAAACCAATGCAGTTTGATTCCCCAGGAGTCCTTCTTCCTCAGTGAAGATCTGTATTTCCATGCAAATATATGCAGGGCCTTTACTTATCTGCTCAGTGGAAGCAAGTGCATTTTCTTTTGGCTTCCTTTCTTCATACATAAGTAAAAGAAAATCAAAATTTCGGTTTTGCGACTTAATTCTTCTTCCCCTCCTGAGTTCTGGGGAGTTAAATTTTATACCACTTCACTACTTATCTAACCTGCTATGGCCTCCACTCCAGCCTGTTTTGAGGTAAGGCCTGAAAGACAATTTGATGAGTGGAGCAGGCCTTCTCACAGTTACAGTCAGAAGCAAAAGCCTTCAAAACTTCTAGGTTTCCTTCACCATTTGTTGAAAAGAAAATTCTTCATTTGGCCTTTCACCCTAATCAAGGTGGCAAACTCAGGACAAAAAGAATTAAAGTTTATTATACATATGTGAAATTGTTAGTGTTCAGTCACTTTCAGTTTGTGTCTGACTCCTCCTGACCTAACTTGATGTTTTCTTGGTAAAGATACTGGAGTGGTTTGCCATTTGCTTCTCCAGCTCTTTTTACAGATGAGGAGGCTGAGGTACACAAGGTTAAGTGACTTGCCCAGGGCCACACAGCTAGTAAGTGTCTGAGGTTAGATTTAAACTCAGGAATAAGAATCTTCCTGACTCTAGACCTGGCACTCTAACCACTCCAACCAGCCTTGTACCCCTGAGTTGCCATTTATAATAATAGCTAGAACTTATTTTGTTATTCAGTCATATCTGACCCTTAATGACCTCACGGACCACATTGTCAAGGTAGCAACACAGTGAAAGGCAGATCACTGAGGATCAGGGTTGCTTCAAAATGGGACCAGTTTTATTGGGAACTTTTGTAATAAGATAACAATTCAGATAGGTCAACATTAGCAAAGGAGGTTAGATTTTTGTAACTCCATTCGTCCCCACAGTAGGAAGGAGTACATGATAATTTCCAGGTAGGGGGTGACTTGACTGTGAAAAATATCTAGAGACTGGGTGACACCTCCCCTGAGCACTGATTGCCAAGCAGATCTGGGAACAATGGGTCATTGAGTCAGAATAATATTTTATTATCCCAGTACCAGTCCCTACCCCAAATAATTACAGTGATGCATAGATATAAAACTGGACCAAAATATACCGTAATGCTCTCCAGTTGTGTGGCTGTCTTTGTCCCTATATTGTCTCCTTATAATTATTCATATCTTTCTCTCTCTTACCTTGTTTTTCTCCACTTATGTTGTCATCCTGTTGAATATACCATGAATTGATAGTTTTAAACATTGTGGATAGACTATTTTTAATCCAGAGTATATTGTGGATCTAACAGATTTAAACTTCATCTATTGGGACTCTCTATGCCACATACAGGCCTGAGCCAATTTGTCTTTTCCTACTCCTACAAGTAACCCATATGTTTAGCATCTGAAGTCACAACAGCTGGGCTACTTTTAGCTTTGAATCTGAGAGGCAGATTAATATAGTTAAAGTTTTACTTCATCATAATCAGTTTGAGAAATATAGTTTGGTTTGTAAAAGGATAGAGAGCCAGCTTCCCTCCTCCAAGTCCAAAAGCCCTGAGTTCAAATCTCAAGGCCAACATGTGTTAACCCTTTGATCCTAGACAAGCTCATCAAGTTTTCAGTGCATCAAGAAACTCTTTGAAATTCTAAGTTGATAAATAGCTATGAGTCTGCATAGTTTCCCCTTTTTGGCATTTAAAGCATTTCACATTGTGTCTAAACAATCTTTTCAGCCATTTCACAATGTGGCTTTAACTCACCTTTCTGTATAGATAGAAAGCGTTTCCTCATCAGTTCTTTATACTATTGAAATCACAGGTCCAAATGCACCAAAACAA
This sequence comes from Notamacropus eugenii, assembly GCF_028372415.1. Lineage (NCBI taxonomy): Eukaryota > Metazoa > Chordata > Mammalia > Diprotodontia > Macropodidae > Notamacropus > Notamacropus eugenii. The sequence goes on along the minus strand of NC_092874.1, from coordinate 350,751,610 downwards.
TAATAATTTTAGGCCTATTGGAAATATACATACAGTATGATATAAAATGATGAAAATGTTAAAAATCTTTGGTTTGTGGAAAGCAATCAACTAAACAACAAACATTTATTAAGAATCTAATTATGTCATAGGCATTTCACTTGGTCCTGGGGATACAAAGACAAAAATAAAATAATTCCTCCCATTAAAGAGTTTACCTCCTCCCAGGGGAATTACATTCCCACATGCACACATTAGTGTAGCAGAAAGATTGGATCTGTGAGTTTACTGGTGTGGGGAGCTCCCAGGGAGAAACCTCTACCAAGGTAGCTTGGCATAGTCTCTGGAATTTATAGCCTTAAAGAGTTTGTCTAGAACATGGGTGTTAAATAGAAACAGAGCTAGGAGTATGGTTGGGGATGGGGACTGTTGGGAGAGGAAAAGGAGAAGTTAGCACTAAATGATTATAAGGATCCCTATGGGCAACATATTGATTTAGAAAATCACGTTAGCATTTTGCTGAATAATTTTCTATTATATTTTGATCTAGCTCTGGCCCCATTCAGAAGTATTGCAGGTTACAGTGCTGCTGGCCCCAAGTTTGTCACCTCTGACCTAGGGTAGTGAGAGATTAAGAAGTTTGTCCAAGGTCATACAGCTAGTATAAAGGAGAATTAGTAACTGAATGCCATCTTTCTGGGCCCAAAGTCATCTCTTGATTCACTGTGCCACGCTGCTTTTTATATACACTTCAGTATATGGATAATGATAATAATATTAATAATCACTAACATTTATATAATGTTTTAAGAATGGAAAAATAATTTACACATAGTATTTCATTTGATTTTCACAACTACCTTGTGAGGTAGGTGCTGTCATTATTTTCATTTTTTAGATGAGGAAACTGGAGCTTTGAGGTTGTGAATTGTGCAGGATCACACAGCTGGTAAGTGTCTGAGACAGTACTTGCACTCAGATCGTCTTGACTCTAAGTCTGTCACTTTATAGAATAAAAGGTAATTTGATTTGGGAGGGGAGTGAAGACAGCTTAGGGAGATCAGTAAAGGTCTCATGCAGGAGACAATGTATGAAACCAAATATTATAAGAATGGGAGATGAGGCAGAGGGGAATTTTAGGCATTAGCCTGCACAAAGGCATGGAAATAGGTAACATGAAGAATTATGATAATAATTTTTCATCTTTGATTTCCTTTTATTAATTTTCATTATTTTGGTGAGGTCACAGCTGTTTCTCCTAGTTAGGATGTTATTGAGCTGGTTGAATCCTGTCCCATGGAATGTGAAAATTTACTTAAATATCAAGTATTCCTCAGATATGAGGCCAAAAAGGGAGTCAAGGCTTCCCAACTAGCTTGACTTCAGGAAGGATTCATCTGACACCAACTCTGTAGGCATGAAAATCTGACCTTCTCAATCAATGGGTTCATTATGAAAACTCTAAATGTAGTTTAATCTGGAACCTGACTTAGTTTATTTATAGAGTCTGTTTAACTAGGTTTGTTTCCTTAGTGGATGTATGAGATTATGATTCTGTTAGCTAAGTTTGTCCAACTTTTATGACATGAAAGGAAGTATGGGATAATGAATGTCTTCTTTTCAACTTTTACGGAATAAAAGAATGTATAAAATTGTTATATGTAACATATATGTGTGTATGTACATATATACACATACAGACACACATATATAATATATATGTAAATATATGTATATAATGTAAATATATATATATTGCTCTGATGTAACTTTGTCTTTAAGAAGTCTTGTTAGAATCCTGATTATTGTTCAGAGATTTTTCTCTACCCTCCCCATAACTGTTCTTAAGCATAATAAAACCTAAGATTTTAACTGTATAATTTCTACATTGTGGTTGATCTATTTTGACACAACATGAACTTAAAAGGATATATTTATCCAATAAAAAATTTGGCAAACCATGAAGGGACAGGCACTAAGGTTGGAAGGACTAGGGTTTCCACTTCAGAAGCTCTCCTTCATGCAGAAGTTTTCATGTACCTTGGGGATTTTGAAGGGAAAAACCCATCTGGATTATAAAAACCACTCTCCAAAATAGCAGAAAGGGAATCAAGTATGTCTTCTATGTGTGTCCTGTGTATTTCTATATATTATTATTATATTTCTATTTTGATTTTTGTTTTTTGTTTCTTATATTTGAATAATCAGTCTATTGAAATTTGAGGGGTACTTAGTCTGGGAGATACTCAAGTATTCTGATGAGCAGTGCACTGTGATTCAGGTGTCTAAAGAAAGGACTGGACAGAGGAAACTCTAGGTCTTAACAAACAAGACAAATCATTTTTTCCCCAAATCTGCCTTTTAGCCTTGGTCACATAAGGAAGAAATTAGTTTGTGTATTGTTACCATTATCTCTGAGTCCCAAATGGATCACTAGATGGTTAAATTTGATGGAAAATGTCAGTCAAAAATGAGATAATTTGGAATGGTCTAACTGACCACTTGGAATAGGTGAGACATTTTGGAAATATCTCAGTAGCTCTATTCTAATTAAAAATGCTGCAGTGGCTTAATCAGAGATCCTCTTTCTGGTCTGGTTAAAACTGATCACTGAGTGGCTCTGTTTGTAAAAAAAAAAAAAAAAAAAAAAAACACGTCTAGCATAGTAATCATTTCGGCATCTCATTGTTTTTATTTTCTACCTTAATTGTCTATTTTACAATGTAGCTGCCATCTCCAACAAAGCTTTGGACACTCATGAAATGTTGCTTTAAAGGGTTCAGTGAACTGGTTTTAGTGATTCTGATTTGGCAGAAAAAAAAGCTTCAAAAGTCATTCTTTATTTGGGTCCCTTAAATTCTGATTCAAATAATCCTGGTAATTTTTAAAATTATTACTCTAAAGCAGTCAGTCTGTTTCTTCTAAAGACACTTCTACAGGTTGTATCCTGGTTTATTTGGAAAGTGTTGCTTTCAAGATATCCAAATTATTTAAAAATGGGTTTTAAAAACCTTTCTTTTACAGGATTAACTTCAGAAAATAGATATCCTTGTCTCAGAAAAGGATCCTTTGATTTTAATAGTCTGCATGGGCTTAGACTGGCTATAGAAAAAGCAATATCTTTGTAAAATAGCTTATTGGTACATTTTGGCACACTCTGAGAATCAAAGGAATGTCTTAAAATTTAAAAACAGGCTGTCCAACAATTGACCTGTCACTTATCTTTACAGGTGTGTCAATGATCTTTGATAAGCAGGGAAAAAATTACCTCCTTTACACATACATCTACATGCAGCAGTTGTCATATCTTACTCTCTTTGAGCAGCATGTGCCTAGACTGAGAAGACCACTTTGAAAAGGTAATGTCATGAGCCTTTTGACTCAATTTCCCTACTGTGTTATTTCCTTTCTGAACAGCAAATTCTCCCCCTTAATAAATTCTGAGCTTGGCTATTATACTTTGTGAATAATCTGGAGCCTTGTTGTATGATTTTCTGTTCCAAAAAAAGTTAAATATGACTCTCAACTAGAATCAGAGGTAAACATGCTTTATCTTTTAAATTTTGTCAGATCAGTCTGTGCTCTCAAAAAGTCTTGAGTTTGTTACAATGTAATCCCTCCTTTTTGCTTTCATAGAAAAAATTTTATAACCAGGGTAGGTAAGTTGTAACTATTCTTTTTTATTTTAAGATGATGAATCCTGTTGTTGCAATACTCAAACATCTCTGAATTATTAAATTAAAATTCAAGTAGGAAAGACCATAATGAATTCGTGGTCACAATTTACTTTAACTTCCTAATCTAACCAAGTAGGTAAATAAATCCTTAGGCTTGCCTCTATTTTCTGGTCAATAAGTATGCATTCATGTGTAGCATCAGTTTTGCACACTTATCACCCCTTTTATAGATGCTGTGTGTGTATGTGTGTATATACACACATACACACACGTGCCTGTGTATATATACGTGTATATGCATATATACATGCATGTGTGTATGCATATATATATGTGTGTGTGTTACACTTACATGCCTTTATAGGTGTTCTGGGACAAAAATATGATGTTATAAAGATGCAAAAGTTTTAAGTTTCAAATTTTATGTAAGAATTTAAAAAATCTTATTAGTAAACTTTACTTTGAGAAAAGTAATAAAACTAGATTTTTTTCACTAAGACCATATGTATGTGTGTATGTATGCATGTATGCATGCATATATGTATGTATGTATATATGTATCTATCTATGTATCATGGACACACACACATATATATATATGGTCAGCTTGCAAATATTTTTATTAAGAACAATGACAAAAGAATTGAAAAACATAATCTTCTTGGATATACATGTTTGTGTTTGTATGTCTACGCACACACATACATATATACACAATTTTTATTTTTATTCTGAAGGTTTAGAACAAGACAAAAAAAGAACAAAGAATTGGAACTTCTTCAGATTCAAATGAATATACATAGATTATTTTTTTTATAAAAAGGTTTTCATCTTTTTTCTTGGGATATTGCTTTGATTATGTTTTAGTAATAAGTTCTCAAAATGGAATAAGGATTTTACATATAAAATTGAATTAATAACTGTCAATAATTTTTAAATAATATTTTATCATGTTTCAAATTCTCTGTACGATAATATTAAGAGGCAAAGGGGCTCATTTTACAAGTCAGGCACTTATGTATCTTTTTTTGTTTTTAAGATTCTTACTTCAACCTGTAGATAGCAATATCTGTATCAGATACAGCGTTCAGCTAAAAGTAGAAAACTCAAATGATATGTAAAACCTGAAGTTCTGTGAACTTTCAGGTAAATTATGGGTTCCTAGTGTTCCTCATATAACTCTGTTGTTATAAATGTTGGTTCCATGAGATCTGAAGTAGTTTTCACCACATGAACTTGCACTGGAAGACTAAATTAAGAGGTTGTTTTAAGTTTTATATTAAGTCTTATCAACAGGATGTTTTAGCAGTGTTACCTAGGGAATCTCTCGAAGTGACTAGGAGGAACACTCTTCAGGACTGCCCTAGGAATAAGAACTATTCCAGAATTTCCATGGGAAACTGTTTCCCCAGATTAGATGGCCATATGGGACAGCTAAGATCCAAAATAGAAAATCCTTGTTAAATGGACATTTTGAGTGGGTTACCAGGAACAAGCTGGATCAGAGAAAACTCATATTATTTAATATTAATGATCATTATCATATCACTCTTTCTTTAAAAAGTCTCCTGGTACTTATATGTTTGCAGAAATGTATGCCCAAATTCTAATATAAATGTAATAATATGTAAGTGTGGGATCAAAGACTGCTACCGTAGACCTCTCTATGATCAAAACGAAGAATCGTGACACTATTTTTTCATCTTTGATATCCTTTTATTAATATTTATTATTTAGGGGAAGTCAGGGTCATTTTTCCTAATCAGAAGGTTGATGAGCTAGTTGAAACCTATCCTAAGAGAGGTGAAAATTTACTTAAGGTCTCAAACATTCCGAAAATAAGAAGCCAAAAAGGGAGTCAAGTACTTAGACATGACAAAGGATTCATCTGATGTTTGATGATTCATTGATTCATTTTCTGACTTTCAGAATTTAAATTTCTTTTTAAAAATTGTCTTTTCCTCTAATATCACCTTTATTTTCAAACATGTCCCTCATGCTTTCACCTGTGTAACAAATCAACTTGTGTAACATAGAATAAGAAATAAGGAAAACAGAAAGAAGTTCAGTAAAATCCAGTCAACAAATGACATTCTAATAGAATGTGCAATTTTCACACCCAAAGTACCTAAGCTAAACCCAAAGCAGAGAAGTAGGTGCATGTGTATATTAACTTTAACAAGTTTAGTTACATAGCTATCATGCTTTATTCTTTCTCACTTTGAACTTTTTGCTTTTGTCTCATATGCTTTTATGTTGTATTGATGTTCTTTTCTTAGTATTTTTGCATATCTGTCATTTGTTATTATCTCACGACCACCAAGTTCTTTTCCATAACAAATAAATACAGTCAAATGGAACAAAACAGCACATTGACCACATTTGAAAATATCTAATGTCTAATCTTCCAGCTCTAGTATAATACTTTCAAGATACAGGAAGCAAATTACATGATCAATCTTCTGAAGTCATGATTGGTCATTATATTGATGAGAGATCTGAAGCCTTTCAAAGTCTGTAAAAACAACATTATTATGTAAATTATTCTCCACATTCTGTTTATTTCATTCTTCAAGAATTCATACAAGTATGACATAGAAAATCCTTATTAATATCTGGACTACTCTTTCACTCCCACACACTGGTTTGTAGGCATGATGAGCAATTTACAAAGAACTTTAGGGGTAACCTTATGAATGTGTATGCCTAACACAATAATTCATCCTCCTTTCCCAAAGTACTTTCTGGTAGCAGTCATTCTATAGGCACAATTAGCAAGGGCAACCCACAGCTACTGCAGAACCTGGAAGTATTTTGTAGATGCTTTTACAACCTTTTGGTTGAAGCAACTTTGTTAGATTGGTTTCTCAGATTGGTATCCAAGGTCTGTACTTTTCCATAGCCCAACTTTCTTTACTGATGCCTTTGGGTCTCTCTGGACCTGTGTTGGTCTAAGGTCTAATCTCTGCTTCTTGTTGGAAATATTATTTCCTACATGTCCAATAGCTCCTTTTTAAAGCTAGATGACTGATAGTAGGAGTTGGGGCATAGAGGGAGAAACGCTAAGCTTTCCTCTTCCTTTGCAGCCCTCCATCCTCCCTAAGCAAAGGTGACTTGGAAAAACATCCAATTCTTAAACTCTGAAATTCATCCATAGTTTAAAAGCCACAGAGGTATGGCTAATTTGTCTAGTGGCCAACCATATCATTCCCTTCCTTACACAGTTAGAGAGGTATTAGCATCTCATAAAGGATCAGGACATAACTATATCTCTGTAGTCATTTTTACAATTTACAATGAACACCTTATACCTTTAATATAGTTTCTTTTTATTTCTTTTCCCCATCATTGTTTTTTATTGCTGGTTTGTCTGATACTGATGTCCTCTGTGAAGCTCACTGCCACCAGGCCTGAGCTCTTTCATTCTCTAATAAGGCTCATGCCACTGCCATTTGCTGCCTAAGGTTACTGGAACCTCTGTAGCTGACTACATCACTACCACCGGTGATCATTGTTTGGTAACACTGCAGCCCATGCCACAGCCTACTTTGCTACTTGCTTTCACTGCTCATTCTCCCTGTGTTGGAGTCTAGTGATGCCTCTGTATGTCAGGCCACACAACCACAGTCTCCCAGTCCTGGGTGAGTGCTAGGAACAGAACTTTGTGCCCTTATACCATTCCAACTACTGCCACAACACTGCCACTATTACTGTTCATACTGCCACTAACCCCTGTTTATTTCTGCTATTTCAGAGGCCTAACCTCTGCCTTCCATACTGGGACAAGATCTGCTGGAGGTACTGCCACTATGTCCTTGCTCTGGTACAGTGATTGCTGTGGCTGAACTTTTCCCTACTAATCTCCCCACTTCCTGCCTGCCCATACTGAACTGAATACTTCCAATACTACTTTCCATGCCTAAACACTGCCTTCCAGTATCAGAGCTATAATAATGCTGTGGACACTTGTAGAGTGCTAGTGACTTTGCCTGGTGCTCTATGTAGATGAAATAAGGGATGGATACTCAGGATAGTTCAGGAAACCACAAGGGGTTCTGACAAGCCAAGACAGAGCTAGAATTCATCTTCTTATCAGTGAACCTCTTCTCTGGTAAGGGGAATCCCTCATGTTGCTAATCCGATCTGGCTAGGAATATCTAGTTCAGAACCGCTCATCAATTTTTTTTTTAAAGAAAGAGAAAGCAAAAATGGAAACCACAGATTGTTTTTTAAAGACAATATATTTTATTTATTTTAAACAACCAAGATTTACCTCAACTTTCTAACCCAAACTCCCCTTCTCCCACACACATACATACATTGAGAAATATGACAAACATGTATGAAAATGAATCTCCATATTGTCCATGTTAAAAAAAAAAAACAAACCAGTTCTCATTCTGCCTTCCAAATCCTTGTTTTGTCAGTAGGCCTTTGGAATCCTGGTCACATTTATATTTCATAACTTATTTAGCCATTCCCCAATTTATGGAAATGCCTGCAAAATTCCCATCTTTTAACACTTAATAATGAGCTATAAATATTTTTGTACACTTGTTTATTCCTAGAATTTGTTTTGCTTAAGACTAATTCCTCTTGTAATTCTCTCTCTCCAATTTTTCTTCTCCTTTTCCTCGTGTTTCCTTGTTGAATAAAATATATTTTGGTAACCCAGCTATGTGTGTGTTATGTATTCTTCCTTCTTTTGACCAGTTCAGATGAGAGTGAGGCTCAGGTGTCAGCCAATCCTCTCACTCCTTCCTCCTTGTTTGTTTAGATGTCTACTTGGGCAGCCTGATTATACTAAATAATTTTCTCTTACCTTCCCCACCTCTCCCCCAACAGTATATTCCCCGTTGTCTCTTTATACTTTTCTTAAGATTATGAAGATATAAAAGAACCACTCCCAGGCCTTATCTAATTAGGTTCCTCTGTGAACTCTCATGATGATAAGGTTCAGAGGAGACATATGTATCATATTCTGATATTTGAATGTAAGTTTACCCTTCTTTGGTCTTTATTATTTTTATATGTGTATTTTCATATTCTTCTTCACTCCTGTCTTCGAACTTCAAAGTTTTCCACAGGTCTAGTGTTTGCATTAGGAATGTCCTAAATTTCATTAAAGATTTATTTCCCTCCTGCAACATTATATTAAGTTTTTACAGATAATGTAATTATTGGCTTTAAGTATTTATCCTTGCCTTCCAGAATATCATATTCAAGCTTTCTTACCCTTTTTTTGGATTGGATTGTCTTTTTTTTCTTTTTTCTTAATAGTATTTTATTTTTCCACCAGTTACATGTTAAGAAAATTAGTAGCATTTTTTAAACAATATTTTGAGTTTCAAATTTTTCTCCCTCCCACTCTTCCCCTGTCCTCTTTTGAAAGCAGTAGGTAGTTTGATATAGTTTATATACGTACTATCATGTAAAAAAGACTTCCATCTTAGCCACAGTTGTGAAAGAAGAAACATTTAAAAAATGAGAAAAATAAAGTGAAAAATATGCTTCAATCCATATTCAGAGTTATCAGTTCTTTACCTGGATATGGATAACATTTTCCTTTATGTGTCCTTTGTAGCTGTCTTGGATCATTGTGTTGTTGAGAGGAATTGAGTCATTCATAGTTGACCATCACACAATGTTTCAGATAGTGTGTACAAAGTTTTTCTAATTCTGTTCATTTCGCTTTGTATCAGTTCACACAAGTCTTCCCAGGATTTTCTAAAAATTACCTATTCATCATTTCTTATTGCGCAATAGTATTCCCTTACATTCTTATACCACAACTTGTATAAGAAATGATGAACTTGATGATCTTAGAAAAAAATGGATAGGCTTGCATGAAATGAATAACGAAATGAGCCGTACCAAATGAATGCTATACACAGTAACAACAACATTGTTTTAAGAATAACTTTGAGTGAATTAGAATTTTGACTTATTTGGGTGTAAATACCCAAATTAACTACAAAGGACATATGCAGGAAGATGCCATCTGCATCCAGGGATAGAACTGATAAATAAAAGTATTTGTAGAATAGTTTTATATACATACATCAAACATATATGACATAAACATACATGCATATGTGTGTATGTATGCATACACATTCGTGCCTAATGGCAGTCATGTCTAGGGTGGAGAGGATGAAGAGGAAGAAAAAGGAAAAAATTTACATGATAACTTTATTATACATTTAAAAGGAATAGCTAATTGTATAGAATAGATTTTCAGTTCATGTACAATTATCTTTTTTTCTATTGTACTGTTATAGAAATTGCTTTATTTCTTAGGTTCAGAATAAAATAAGTATTTTTTTTAGAAAAAAAAAAAAGAATGTTAAGAAGACAGAGAAAGAATCTCATCTGTCCCTGTCTCCTTGGCAACATATAAATCCTCCCCCTCAACTAGCCTATTTGGGAATCATATAAATATAGTATAATCAGTAACATGACAGCTTACCTCTAGAGTTTGTTTGATAAAGGTTGGTCCCTTAAAGGATGTTTGAGATTGTGACTCTGGTTAACTAAGTTTATTCAACTTTTCTGACATTGAAGGAAACATGGGATTATGGATATATCTTTAACTTTTATGTCCTACGAAGAATGTACAAGATTACATTATGCTGCCACTTTGACATAATTTTTTCTATAAAAAGCCTTATTAGACTCTTAATAATTGTTTAGGCTTTCTCTGAGGCCTGAATCTATGTTTGAGCTAAAACTTAGGTTTTTGCCTCCATAATTTGTGTGTTTTGGCAAATATATATTTGGCAACACTTAATACCACATGAACTCAGAGAGGACAATTCTCACATAACACCTAGAAATTTAGTTGCTGCATGTTCTAGTTTTAGGGATACACTAGAGGAAAAAAAAATAGCCATTTTATCTCTTTCTGTTGTTTTAGGCTATAATTCTACAATTTTCCAACATGTTTCCCTTACAATTCAAATCAGTCCCTTCCAGGATGAATTGTTAAAGATTTTGTTGGGGATGTTGATAGAGTGCTGGACCTGGAAACTGGAAGATCTGAGTTCAGTTCTGAACTCAGACAGTGGCCACTTTCTAGCTGTGATACTGTGGGCAAGTCATAACCTCTTCCCGTCTCGGTTTTCTCATCTGTAAAATGGAGGTAACAATACCTGCTTTCAATGACTGTTTCAGAGATAATAACTGCACAGAACTTTGAAGACCTTAAAGATATTACTATGGTTATTGTTATTAATACTAAAATGTTTTAGATAGGAAATGCCTGAACATACTTTGAATCAAAGAGCAGTGCTGTTCTGTCACATCACCACACCTTTCTAGAAGCTGCCTCCCTAGATTCTTCCACATGGGTTGGTAGTAGGCAAAAAGTGCTGATCAGATACTGGGGATAGGACTTTCTTTGAAAAGGTCCTCATCATATATAAATTATCTCATTGTATCTTTATAACAAATTTGTGAAGAAGTTATTATAGGTTATTTTTTCCATTTTCTATATGAGAAAATAAGTTAAGAGAAATCAAGTGACTTAACTGATGATCACACAGCTAGCAAATACAGATATATGTGTGTATACATACATATGTGTGTCTAATGGATAATTGTGTATACATATATGCACAAATATACATATAGATATACATATATGTGTATGTGTATACAAACATTTATACACTTTGTCTTTACTAATAAATAGGTGTATAATTAACAAAATTCAAGCCCCCATATTCTGATTAGTTATTATATTTATTATATTATATTATATTTGTATATAGTTATTAGTTATCATATTTGAAGTATTACGTTCAATTCAAAGCACCATATTTTAGGAAGGGCATTAAAATCCTGGAGTGCGTACAAGATGGAGAAAGGATTTGAAACTAAATCATACACTAATTAGTTCAAGCCACTGTTGAAGTCTTCTTGATGGTTTCCTCTCTCCCCTCCCCTAACTCAAGTAATAAATAAATTCTTACATAAAGAACTATAACATGAGTTGTAATTGCTTGTCCTTCATGCTCAAAGAAGAGCAATGACATCATGATGTTGGGGTCAAGGTACAGTGTGTTCAGTTGTGGTTTATCAGTCCAACATCCACTCAGAAGGATCTACCACAGGGTTGGCATGAAGAGTCCATTTGAACATTTGGGATGGAGATATCTCTGAATTTGTACATATCACGTTACTTATGTGCTACTGTGATTCTGCTTTGCTCATAGAATACAGATCTTTTTGAGGCAAGCACAGCATGGTAAGCTGTCCTGTGCCAGCATCTCTAATGTCTCACAATGGACACTCTTCAAAGACACCTTGGGAGTGTCTTTGTAGCACTTCTTCTGACCTTTGTGTGAGCTCATGCCTTATGCAAGTTATCAGTAAAGTAGTCTTTTAGGTAAATATATATTTGGCATTTAGTTATGTGGCCAGTTATACTGTGAGTAATCAGATTTCTTTAACATGACCCTTGGGAATCCTGTGCGTGTGCGTGTGTGTGTGTGTGTGTGTGTGTGTGTGTGTGTGTTCATCCTTCATTGCTGAAGAAGACCATGTCATCAGAGAAATAATGACATGACTTACACTTGACTTTGTTTTGAGTGAGTGAGGGCTGTGCAGGTCACCAACCGCACTTCTCCTCCAGAGCCATCTAAATCCAGTGACCAGATATTCATCAGGATGACTGGAGATGAGCCTGGATGAGGCCATTGGGATTAAGTGACTTGTCCAACGTCACACAGCTGATGAGTGCCAAGTGTCTGAGATGAGATTTGAACTCACGTCCTCCTAACTCCTGCACTGGTGCTTTATCCACTGCACCACAAAGCTGACCCTTGGGAATAGAAGCAGGAGAAATGGGTGGAAGTTGCACTTTTAATGTAAGGAAAAATATCCTAGGAATTAGAGTGTTTCAAGGTGGAATGGTCTTTCTCAAAAGGTAGTAAATTTTCTGAAGTTTTTACCAAAGTTAGATAACTAACTCACTTTGTGGGATGTTACATTACATTCCTGTTCAAGTATAAGTTGGACTAGCTGGATTGAAGTTATCTCTTGCAATTCTAAATTTTTATTATTCTGTAAAGCTCTAACTTGTCCAAGACAAGAAAGTTGGCCACAGGACTAGAGCTAGAAGCCAAGCCTCTAGTGTCCTAACCTAGTGCTTCTTCCATTGCCACAGAAATGGATAAAGAAGTCACCGAAAAAATGCAACTGAATAAAAAAAATCAGAAAAATGGTCATCTTAATCTTTAGTTTTAAACACAATTCAAAGTAAAAGCTGATAAAAACAGATCAAAAGATAAATCATAGAACATTTATTTATTAATCTTATTACATCAGGCATTATGCTAAATATTAGGAATACACCTACAAGGAAGTGGATAATCTTTATATTCTAAAAGGAGGAAGACAGACAAAGGGGAGATGAAAATCAGGCATAGGGAGTGGAAAGGATACTCCAAGAAGAGCTCATGGCGATTCTTAAGACAGTGTCCAAAGTGGAGGACATGGGGAGAGGTGTAAAAGACAACCACAGTGGAGACAGCATTGTGTAAAGAAAGGCAGAGATTTGAATTCAGCAAAACATTGAAAAAACTAACAGTGAACAACTTCAGTAGTATTCATTATACTCAATGACTCAAACTTGTGTCATTAGATAACAAGAGGTATAAATATCCTATCAATCAACAAACATTTATTAAGGAGCTATTGAGTGCCAAGTGCTATATGCTAGGTTGAACTGCAACCTGGAAGTACCAGCTCTACAAAACTCTAAGGAGAAAGAGCCAAAGAACTGAGAAACATAGGGAATAGTACTGGTCACCAAGAAGGGACACAGTATGTTTTGGGGTGCTGGGCAAAACTCCCTCAAGCCTGAGAAAAAGCTCATGGCATCCAACTGGGGCCAGTTCAAGTCTCTCAGAAATCAGTTGGGGCAGTCATAAACTTGTAACTGTGAATTACCCAGTGTGGAAGAAGGCTGAGACACTTAGAGATCCAGACCCTAAGGAAACTACAATCAGAAAGGAGGGTGTTGGGAAGTGAATATTATTTAGAAAAATAAGGGGAGACTGGAAGTACTAAAGATATCAGGAGGAATAAAACCCAAAGACTTTAAATATGAACAGATAAATCAATAGAAAAACGGTAACAACAGAAGGAAATATGGCCTCCAAATCTAGTAATAAATTAAGGTATCTAAGGAAGCAAATGATCCATTGCTTGATGAAGCAGGCGACCCTGTAGAATTTGAAGAGAATGAAGAACAACAGCATGGAATTTCTCAGTATTTTAAAAAAGAAATGAGAATGATGGGAATTGAACTTATATTTACACAGCAAAAGCTTGAATCTGAAATGACAAGTTTCACAGAAGGAAAAAAAGGGGGAATGCAATCACACAGAAGTGAAGAACAACCTAGAAGTAGAGAAGCAAAAAACAGCAAGGTTTTTAAAAAATATATTCTCACTTATACAAGCAAAACATACAGAACAGACAACCTGAGGATCACAGGTCTTCTAGAAGATTACAGTGGGACAAGCAGTCTTAACACCATAATGAAGGAAATAATAAAAAAAAATTTTCCAGTATTTCTTAATCTAGAAAATGAGATTCCAATGAAAAGAATTCAGAGATCCCCTACAGAGAAAAAAGACAAAGAAAAGCAAAAATCCAAGACAGCAAAATCCAAGACATAGAATGGTTATATTTAACCATTGAACTCAGAAACAAGTTTTACAGCACATTACCATCAGAAAGACTTTCAGATACAAAGGAAAGGACATTCTAATTCCCCATCTACTAGAAAAAGGAGGAGGAAATGGAATAACATATTACAAAAAGCAAAAGAGGTCAGGATACAGTCCAGGGTGACCTATCCTGCAAATCTGAGCTTAATTATACAGGATGAAAGATGGACTTCAACAATGAAGAATATTTTGAAGCATTTTTGGAAATGAAACTAAAGCTGAAGAGCTGTGCCTCTTAAACACCCCCAAACAACGTAAATTCAGGAGTGAATACATGCAACAAACATGTACAGTAACAGCAACAGAATGACAGCAGAGAGACCTCTAAGAGACTTCTCTCTAAATGTACACGAGGAGACTGAGTGAAAACAAAAACCTGGTAGAGAAAAGAGTGAAGAGATAGATGGGGCACTATGCAAAGAACCTATAACACTCCTGACAGGTGAATTGGTGCCTTTTTTTTGTAATACATTGCAAGATGGCAAGATATATAAAGGAGGTGTAGGGAAGCAGTAGGACAGAGAGGAGTGAGTATTTCTCTGGAGTCAGATCAAGAACTGTCAGCAAAAGGACGGTGACCTCTGTGGTCTGAAAAAAACACCTACAGAGGTCAGGAGGAGGAGGAGAAAAGGGGAATAAAATGGAGTGGGGGAAGAAAAGTGACCTCACTTTGAAAGTGGAAGGAGGTTCATATGGGTGAAAGCTCATATAGGTGAAGGGAGAGTACCTGGATGAGGCCAGGGGCATTTGGTGCTTGAAAAGTCTGCTTATCCTGGGAGGGTGGGAGTTAGAAGCCCTGGGGACAACTGGCACCTTGAGGAGTGGGAAGGCATGGACATACAGTGGAGTTTTCTTGAGAAATGTAGAAAAAAGGTCAACAAGAAAGGGTATATAGATCAATGGTAGACTTTTTATATAAGGGAGGTAGTGGAGGAGGAGCCTTACCTTGGAATAGTGTATTTTCTGACACGTGAAACAATTGATATTGTTCTGGAAGAGAAATACAATGAAAAGAGGAAACTATGAGGCAAGCCCTACAAGGTAGTGGCAGAAAGCATTCAGAGGGCACAGCCTAAAATGTATACTTTAGAAACTTTGATTGTGACAAAGAGAAAGAGAGAGAGAGAGAGAGAGAGAGAGAGAGAGACAGAGAGAGAGAGAGAGAGAGAGAGAGAGAGACAGAGAGAGAGAGACAGAGACAGAGACAGAGAGACAGAGAGACAGAGACAGAGAGAGAGACAGAGAGAGAGACAGAGACAGAGAGACAGACAGAGAGACAGACAGACAGAGACAGAGAGACAGAGTGAAGAGCAGAAAATAAAGAGGAGAAAATGAAGAGAATGAGAGAAATATTTTTTTTGAAAAAGGAAGTATCTATTTATTCTCTAAATTATAATGATGTGGATCCACAGGTGCCATCAGGTGAGAGATCAACCAGGAACTGTGAGAGGAATAAGAGATTAGTAATGATAGCTGATAACACTGATAAAAGATCAGACTATCTAATAAAGTCAACTTCTTAGCTCATTTAAATTAGTCCTGCAAAGGACCTTATAACTCATCTAGTTCAAAATGATCTTTGTATGAATGAGAAAAACAAGACCCACTGAGGTTAGGTGACTGTCCATGGTCATATAGGAAGAAAATGGAAGAACTAAGTTTTAAAAACAAGTTCTCTTACTCCAAAAGAGCCCCAACATCATGCCATCTGAGTTGTTAAAGAAATAAGGAATGTTTAGTTTGGACAAAAGACATGATGGAACATGATGGCTATTTTCAAATATTTGAAGGACAATCACATGGAAGAATCATAGACTTATTCTGATTGTCCCCAGAAAACAGAACTAGATGTAGTAGGTGGAATTTGGAAAGAAAAAATTTTAGGCTTGAGAAAAGTTTCCTATGTCTGAGAAACACAAGGAAAAGACTGTTTTCATCTGTTCAGCTGGATTTTCCCAATTTAAGCAAATGTCCCAAGGCATGGGAACATGAACTACTTGGAAATGTTAGTGGATCTTGATGTCACTATATTGGATTAGACATTGGAAGAACATGAGGAGAAATCAGCTGGAGGAAGCCGTAGACTTCCTTAAAAAGATCATATAAACTATTCCCTGTCCTCAGTCTTACAAATAATTCTTTGATAGTCTCATCGTCTGGGTATCAGGGCCTTTATCACTCTTGTCAGGGAGAAAAGGTGAAGAGTGAAGGTAAAGCAATCTTTGGGGAGACACTAATTGAACTGTAATCACTTATTAAAGCAAGCAAATGAATCAGAAACAATTAAACCCAATTCAGTGTTCCATATCTTGAGAATATAAATTAACTGAGGAAGAATTTCCTATTTGACAAAAAATAATGGGAAAATTTGAAGTCAGTTTTTCAGAAAATGAATTTAAATTAACTTTACATAATAAGCTGAAAATGCAAATGAAGTTTGAATTTTAAAGATCTGACCATAAAAATTAGAATCATGATAGGTATCTTTCTTTTCTAATTTAATATTTAATTTTTTGAAATTAGACATAAAAACAATTTTAACTTCCATTTTTAAAAATATTTGAGTTTCAAATTCTTTCCCTTGCCCAGTTCCCCTATCCCACTCTCACTACGCCACAGAAGACAAGTAACGTAATGTAGGTTATACATGTGCAGTCATGTAAAACATATTTCTATACTAGGTAGGTTGTGAAAGAAAAAACAGACAAAAGAAAAGAAAAATAAAGCTAAAAAGTATGCTTTGATCTGCATTCAGACTCCACCAATTCTTTCTCTGAAGATAGATAACACGTTTTCATTATATGTTCTTCAAGATTATCTTTGATCATTGTATTGCCAAGAATAGCTAAATTATTCACAGTTGATCATCATATAATATTTTGCTACTCTGTACAATGTTCTCCTGATTCTGCATCAGTTCACGTAAGGTTTTCCACATTTTTCTGAGAGTGTTCTGTTTGTCATTTCTTATACTACAGTAGTATTCTGTCACAACCATATACAATAACCTGTTCAGCAGTTCCTCAATTGATGAACATCCCCTTGATTTCCAATTCTTTGCCACCACTGAAAGAAGAGCTATAAATATTTGGATACATATAGATCCTTTTCCTATTTGGTTATTTTTATCTCTTTGGGATGGAGACCTAGTAGCAGTTTTCCTGGGTCAAAGTATATGCATGGTTTTATAGCCTTTTGGGCATAGTTCCTCCCTGCTCTACCACTTCACCGATAGTGCAATAGTGTATCAATTTTCCCACAGCCCCTCCAATATTTGTCATTTTCCTTTTCTGTCATGTTACTTCATCTGATACATATGGGATGGTAGCTCAAAGTTATTTTAATTTTCATTTTTCTAATCAATAGTGACAGAATATTTATTCATATGAGTGTAGATAGCTTTGATTACTTTGTCTGAAAAATGTATGTCCATATCCTTTGACCATTTATCAACTGAGGTTCCTATTTCCATAAATTTGACTCAGTTATACATATATATGTATGTGTGTATATATATATATACATATATATATATATATTGAGAAATAAGAAATTTATTGTAAATTTTTTACAATTATGATTAGTATATATTTCCATCCATTCTATTTTCCTCCCATTTAGCCTACCCTCTCTCCTTTCACCCTATCCATTCTCAAGAGTTTTGCTTCTGACTTTTACCTCTCTCGATCCACCATACATTTTATCAGCCCAGCCCAACCCTTCTTTTTTCCCTTTCCGCTCCTAATATCCTGTATCATAAGATAGATTTCTATATCTGAGTTATTTGTAATTCCCGTTTTGTGTCTCTTTCACCATTTGGCCTATTTAGTTTTTTAAGTGCTATTTTCTTCAGTATTTTTTGTGCTTTCCTTTACCAACTATTGACTGTTTTTTCATGGGTTTTTTTTTTTTTTGTATCACTCTCATTTATTTTCCCAATTTTTCTTCAATCTTCCCTATTTGATTTTTAGGAACCTTTTTGAACTCTTCCAGGGCCTCAGATCAATTCACATTTTTCTTTGAGGCTTTGGATGTAGGAGTTTTGACTTTGCTGTCTTCTTCTGACTTTGTCCTTTTATCTTCCGTCACCATAATGACTTCTTGTAGTCAGGATCTTTTATGCCTTTTGCTCATTTTTTTCACCCTCTTTCTTGACTTTTAACTCTATGCTCAAGTGGGGCTCTGCTTCAAGAATGGAGGGGGCACTGTCCTAAGCTTCAGATTTTTTGTGTAGCTGTTTTCAGATATAATTCTAGAGACCACAAACACTCTTTTCTCCCTTGGAACTGTGAACAGAGTCCCAACTCCTCTGCAGCTGCTGGCTGGGTTGTGCTAGTGCTTCTCCTTGCCCTGGGACTGAGACTCAGGCCTGTGACAAGATCTAAGTATGGACAATATAACAAAGTCCTGCCCCTAATCTCAGCCCCTTGTAATCTCCTACCAACAAGTTTTTTGACAAGTGTACTGAGAATCTGAGAAACCACCAGTGCTGCCACTTATTTAGTCACCTCCAAAAACTACTACTGGACCCCTGCTGGGGCTGAGTCTGTGCTGGCACAGCTGGAGTGCACTCTGCTCTCACTGTGGTGCAAAAGACCTTTCCTGCCAACATTTTAAGTTGTCTTCAGCTAAAAAATTGTCACATCCTATCCCTTTGTGTGCTCTTCTGCTCCAGAATTTGTTTTGAGGCATTATTTAAAGTTGTTTGGAGGAGTTTCCAGGAGAGCTCAGGTGGATCTTTGACTTTTCTCCACCATTTTGATTCTTCCCCCTTCCTAATAGGTATCTTTCAAAGAAGCTATGGTTTGGAAAGATTTCTTAACCGTAAAAAGTATAGAGGCAATATGTATAAAATAATTTTGTTCATGGGGAATTGTAAAGTTCTTACATGCATAAGATGGAAAAGCATGGAATTTCTCATTGGGAAGAAATCTTTACAGATGGAAATTACACAAGTTACTAAGATCAAGAATCATAACCAAAATTTCTCAAAAGAATTGTGAACTAAATCATATGAAATCCTCTTAATTACGAATAAGACATTATACCTCGCACACAGCAAATTTGCAGTTGCCAAAAGAATGGCACTAGTCAATGTTAGAAGGCATGTGGGAAGAAAGACACTAATACACTATTGGTGGAGCTGCTGTCTATTTGAATGATTCTGGAAAACAATTTGGAATTACACTAAAGAAAAAGTGAGTAAAATATCCATGTTCTTTGATTTAGAATCTATCAGACATAGAAGAGGAGGTCAAAGACACAAAAAGATTAAATATACTCAAAAATATTCAAAACAGCAAAGAAATAGAAATAAAGAAGATGCTCCTCAATTGGGAAATGGCTAAAAAAATAATGTGTGAAGGTAATGAAATATTATCCATCATTAAATAATAATGAATAAGAAGAATTTAGAAATCATGGAAAGACATGAATTAATGCAAAATGAAGCAAACATGTCCAGGAAAATAATATAAACTGACTACAAGATAAATGCAAAGTACAACAAAAGATCAGACCTGACCTGAGAAAATAGATAAGAAGAGGAATCTTTAAAGAAGAAATAAAGAAAAAGAAAAGAACTAGCTAGTGTGTGGAACAATTGAACGATCTCATTCATCCACATATGACTGAAGGGATCCAGAAACAAAACATCAAGAAGAGTAAAATTGTTTTTAAACTTTCAAATTCTTTTGGAAATAAATAAAGAAAAATGTAAAAAAAAAAATTAAGGATTTAACTGCCTTACCAATGCACTGCTATTGATTTACGAAGACACAATAAGACTTTTGTCCTCCACACAGAAGCCAGCCTGGTAGGTTTGGGAGCTCTTCTGTACTGAGAGAGTGACTGTCTCCAAATGTCAATTAAATTCTCCAGCAGAGGTTTGAATGACAGTAAGCATCTACACAAGCTTGAGAACTTTACTCTGAAATGGGCTATCAGTGAGAGAATCAAAGTTTGTGTATATGGGGCAAAACTTCAACTATGGATTGATAATAATTCACTGACTTATATTTTGACCAATGCTAAGTTGAATGTTGCTTGCCAGAGATGAGTATCTGCAATGGTCAGTTATGATGACTAGAGACAAAGTATGATTATGTATATGAGACAGTATTTCCAGAATGCTACTGAACCCTATAGGGTGTAATGAGAATAATACTGACATAAAAGGAGCCATATTACAAATCCAAAGAAAGTATAGTTGAAAACTTGAGACTTCTACCAGACAGCATGCCAACATGTATATAAAGAATGCTTTTTTAATCATTTTTTCCTGCTGTAGTTGTATGTGATTGGCAACATAAAACAAACGGCTAATGAAGGACTAAAGAGTGACACAGGCCAAAAACCAAGGTAGTGAGTCTAAAGATATTAATTTCCAGTCAGCAGAAGGCATCTTACTACTGAGGAAATGGCAGAATTTACAATTGTATAACAGAGTATTGTACTGCACTGTGACTAATCTCATACATGGAACTAGGAGACAGATGGTGCTACCCAGAGCATACCACCTAGTAGCCACAAATGTCTTATATGATGATTTTGAATATATGGTTCAAGAAAAGATGACTGAAGATAATCTTCTGGTTCAAATGAGCAGTAAGATGGAGGACTACTCATTTTATTTGGCCATCATGGCTTCTCAAAACTCTCCAAAACAAAACTTATGTTTCATAGATAAAGCAATTTCAGCTATGTCCATGGTCTAGGACACCAAAGATGGCAAAAACTTCATGAACTAACACCTAACTTAAGATCACTAAATTTCCCCTCCTCCAATGCCCAGCATGCTCTGCTAGTATGGCTGAACTAGCTGATTCAATTCATGGACCTGCAACAGAAAGCAAACCTACAATCTATCCCCTCCTTTCCTTCTTTCCAGTGCTGTTGAGATGCAAACTCTAAATTGCAGACCTTCCCTGAGGCCCTGATAACCAACACCACAACTGTAATGACAGAACTCTGCAGAAGGATGGAGGAACAAAGAGCAGGATAGGATGCATCAGGGCTTAAAATATAGCTCAAACCCATCCTTTAAAACCCTTTTTCCCTCCTTTCAGTTATGGGGGCATTCAAAAGGCAAATGAAAGAAATTTGCCCAAGATACAATAGCAGCAGTGTGACAGTGCCCTGCCCTACTGGACCAGAGAACTGAAGAGCACAGAGGACAGAATACCATGTATGGGAGACTATGTGATGCTCCATATGATAATCCTGACAGAAAGATCCCAGTGCCCAGTTTCGTCTCAGTTTGGTCTGCCCTCCCTGCCCCCTCTCCCACTTATCCAAGTCACTTGGACCCAAGCTAGTGGACAGTGAATTGCCCAGTATGGGAGGAGGTTGAGATTCTTTAACAGGCAGCCCCCAACAAAACCATAACCACAGGGGAAGGAGTTAAAAAAAGAGCAACAGGAGAAAATAAGGGGATGAGCAGCATGGGAAACTGAAATTGCTAAAGGTTTCAGGAGGAAGGAAAATCAAACACCTTGAGTATATAAATCAATAAGGGAGACATTAAGAACAAAAGTAAATATGGATTCCAGATTTTGTAAACAAGTTTAAGCATCAATGAACAGAGCGTGGAACCACAGTATGCTCCTCCTGAGTGGTTTAAAAGAGAAAAGATGAATTATGAGAGCAGAATTTTTGTCTTGAACAGCAAAAGCAAATAGTAGAACAGAAAACTTAACTCTGTAGTGACAAAGACCTTAACAGCCACAGTGACAACAGGGAGATGACTGAGTCTTTTTTCTTAATGTAGCCAAGGAAATGAGCGAAAGTCATAGTCAGGTAGAGGTAATGGTAGGGAGGTGGACCTGGGGCTTTATGGATTAAACCTTGCAACATATGCTTACAGATGAATGTATGATTTTTGTGATTACAGAGGCTGTATAGAAAGTAGGAGAGGGGAAGAACAGAGGAGAGTGAAGGATGTGTTCTGAACAAGTCAAGGTCTACCAATGAGGGAAAAGTGGCTCCTGTGGGTCTCTGAGAAAGAAGATAGCCCATGGGGCTGTTGGAGAAGTAAAGGGAGGGATTCGAAAGGAGGTCTTGTTTTGGTAGTAGAAAGGATGCCACTGGTGAATGTTCCTTTGGGAAAAGAGATGTTCATGAAGCTAAGTGGGGAATTTCTGCTAGGTGTACATGGTGGGGTTTGGCACCTGAAGAATCCTTCATCCTGCTTAGGGAGGATGGTACCCAGAGCTTTTGAGGACCACTGTAGTCAATTAAATTTCTGGTCTTTCTAATATTTCCTTTTTTGCACTGGTAATTTGGTTTTACTTTTGCTTATTTTTAGTCAGATTAGCTCATGGTACATGTACTTTATTCTCCCCTCCCCCCCATTCCTCCCCCATAGCTCCTGTATTTATTCATTATTTTGGTGTTTTGTTGCTTTCAATTTTCTTAATTTTTTCTCTAATTTTTGGGATTTCTATTTTGACATTGAATCAAAATTTAAAATGTTGTCTTCTAGTATTTTTAGGTACACTTCAAACTCATTGATCTGTTCTTTCTCCTTTCTGTTAATAAAAAAAAGTATTCAGAGCTATTTTCCCCCAAGGACTTCTTTGGTTCTATCCGCAAGTTTTAGAATGTTGTCTTCTCATTGTTATCTTTAATGGCATTTATTGTTTTTATGATTTTGACTCATCCATTTCTCTGGGTTGTCATTTATTATCTGTTTGATTTTTTAATACTTTTAATGGTCTATTATTTGATATAATTTTATTGCATTTGTATGGGCAAAAGATATGTATAATATTTCCATGTTCTGCATTTGTTTGTGAGAGTTTTATGTCCCCAAAGTAGGATCTTTTACCCCTTAGAGGTGACATTCACAGTTGAGAAATATGTATAACTTTTTTCATATGTATATATGTATAACTCTTTCTCTTTTCATTCAATAAGAGCCATAAGATATCATATCTTACTTTTCTAGAATTCTATTTAGGTTCTCAACTTCTTTCTAGTTTATTTTTGTTAGATTGGTTTATATGTTAAAGAGAGTACATGGAGGGTGTCCCCCACTACTATAGTTTTATTGCCTATTGCTCTTTATAATTAATTTAATTTTTCTTTTATATATTTAGAAAGTACTCCATTGGAAGCATCTATATTAAATACTGACTTCAATTTATTGTGTTATCTTTCAGAAAAAATGTAATTTCCCTCTTTACTTATTTTCACTAAACTTATTTTTGTTGTTTCCCAGTCTGAAATCATAATTGCTCTCCTTTCCTTTTTGGTGTTCAGCTGAAGCACATTACTTTTTTTCCAACCTTTTATTTTAAGTGTTCTTGTTTATGTTTCAAGTATATTTTTGCAAAAACATATTTTTGGATTTTTCTTTCTAATCCTTTCTTTTTTATGTGAGTTCTTCTTATTTACATTCTAGTTATTATGATTAATTGTATATAATTTTCCTGTATTCTATTCTTCTATTGTTTTTCTTTGCTGTACTTCTCTCTTCTTATTTATTTCATATTATTGTCTTTTTTATTTTAATTTTTATTCATTATTTCTCTCTCCAATCTTAAGACTGATTTTGCTTATGACTATTTCTCCCTGAATCCTTCTTCATATATTCCCTTTTCCTTATAATATATTCCTGTCCTACATGTATCCCTATTGATTTTAATGTATTTCTATACCAAATTCTTCATTTTCATATATTTATATTCTGTCCTCTTTTGAATTATAGATAATAGTTAAGTTCCAGTGATGCCTACTTGGCTACTTCTTCCCTATTTTTGTATATAGTTCTATAAAATTCAATTATGTCTTAATAAGTCCCTCATCTTTTCTACCATTTTCCCTTAATATAACCTTTCCATGTTTGTTTTTCTTTCTTCTTGTCCATATCTTTAAAACATAACAAAACTCTATGGGTCTCTTCTTCATTTGGCTATTCCTATGATCCTTTGTGACAATGGAATTTTAAAAGAATCTTTTCAAATTCCCTCCCTTCATTGGAATGTAAATAGTTAATTTTTATAAAATCCTTTCTTATTCTTCTTCTTCTATTGATTTCTATTTTTATATTGCAAAGGTTCTTTTTAGGGGAGCAGAATCAAGATGGTGGAGTAAAAGCAGGGACTTGCTAGAGTCGTCCCCCCAAACCCAGCCAAATACCTGTAAAAATGACTCTAAACAAATTCTAGAGCTGCAGAACCCACAGAATGATGAAGTGCAACAAATCTCCAGCATGAGAGAGCCTGAAAGGTTGATGGGAAGTGTCTATCATGCCAGGCTGGGAGCAGAGTACATGCCAGCATGGGCCATGCTGGCACACATATTGCGGATAATGAATCACTGGCAGCTCTTGCAGTTTCCAGACTTCATGACTCCAAAATGCTGAGGACAAATTGGAAGGACAGTGGAAAAAACCTGTTGGAGAGAGTAGCTCCCTCTGGCCTCAACCCAGGGTGGTGGATGGGGCAGCAGAACCCACAGCAGCCACAGCTATGGTAGGGCCAGTGGCTGTGACTGCTTCTGGATTTCTATGTCCACAGAATGTGGGGGGTGGGGTTCTAGCAACTGAGAGTATGCCTCCCTATCCTCACTGAGGGAACTACCTTGACAAAGAGCTCAAAAGTCAAGTAAATTGCTGGGGAAATGAGCAAAACAAGAAAAAAATTAGACTATAGAATCTTACTTTGGTGACACAGAGGATCAAAACATACAACCAGAAGGAGACAACAAAGTCAAATTTCTACACTTAAAGTCTCCAAGAAAAATATGAATTTGTCTCAAGCCATGGGAGAGCTCAAAAAGGATTTTGAAAATCAAGTAAGAGATACAGAGGAAAAAATGAGAAGAGAAATGAGAGTAATGCAAGAAAATCATGAAAAATGAGACAACTTCTTGCTAAAGGGGACCCAAAAATGCTGAAGAAAATAACATCTTAAAAAATAGACTAATCTTAATGGCAAAAGAGATCCAAAAAGCCAACGAGGAGTATAAAGATCAGAATTAACCAAATGGAAAAGGAAGTCCAAAAGCTCACTGAAGAAAAAAATTCCTTAAAAATTAGAATGGAAAAGACGGAAGCTAATGACTTTATGAAAAATGAAGACATTATAAAACAAAACCAAAAAATGAAAAATAGTAGAAAATGTATAATATCTCATTGGAAAAACAACTGAACCCGGAAAATACATCTAGGAGAGACAATTGAAAAAATATTGGAATACCTGAAAAACATACTAAAAAAAGAGACTATACATTATCTTTCAAGAAATTATCAAGGAAAACTGCCCTGATATTCTAGAAGAAGAGGGTAAAATAGATATTGAAAGAATCCACTAATTGCCTCCTGAAAGAGATTCCAAAAGGAAAACTTCTAGGAATATTGCAGACAAATTTCAAAGCTTTTTCAATGGAGGGGAACAGGGGGAAGATGAGAGGAAAAGAGTGAACCGTAATCTCATCAGATTTGGCTTAAGGAGGGAACAACATGAACACTCAATTGGGTATGAAAATCTATCTTACACTACAGAAGAATGAGGGAAAGGGGATAAGGGGGTAGGGGATGATAGAAGGGAGGACAAATGGAAGGAAGGGTTAATTAGAAGTAAACACTTCTGAGGATGGACTGGGTCAAAAGGAAGAACAGAATAAATGGGGGGAAGATAGTATGGAGGGAAATATAGTTAGTCTTTCACTACATGACTGCTATGAAAGTATTTTGGATGACTACACATGTATAACCTATATCAAATTGCTTGCCTTCTCAATAGGAGTGGGTGGGAAGGGAGAAAGGGAGAGAAATTGGAACTCAAAGTTTTAAAAATAAATGTAAAAAATTGTTTTTACATGCAAGTGGGAAATAAGGCATACAAGCAATGAGGTGTAGAAATCTATCTTCCCCTTTTAGAAAAGAGAGCATGGGGATAAGAGAAGGGAAGGATGTGATAGAAGAGAAGGTAGATTGGGGGAATGGGCAATCAGAATGCACACTGCCTTTGGTTGTGTGAAGGGGAGAAATGGAGAGAAAATTTGGAACTCAAAATCTTGTGGAAGTTGAAAACTAAAACTAAATAAATAAATTCATTTTAAAAAAGATCCTTTTCACCTCCAATTTTTTTATCAGTAATATTTTAAAAACTTCCCTTTCATTGGAGGTCCATTTTTTTCTTTTCTTTTGTAGGATGATACTGAATTTTGCTGGATAAACTGTTCTTGATTTTAGATCTTTGTCATTTGACTTCTGGAATATTTCATGCCAAGTGATTTAATCCTTTAAAGTGATAGATGCTAAATCTTAGGGGATTCTTATGTGTTTCCTTGATCTTTGAATTCTTGCTGGCTTCCTGTTGTATTTCTCTTTTGTTTGGAACCTCTGGATTTTGGCAATCCTATTCCTGGAAGTTTTCATTTTGGAGTTTCCCTCAGGAAACAAGTGGTGGATTCTTTTTATTTTTAAATTGTCTTCTTGTTTTAATGTATTTGCAATTTTCTTTAACATTTTCTTAAACTAGGATCTCCAGGTTCTTTTTTTTTTCATGAATTTCAGGTATGATTCTTAATTCTATGATTCTTAAGTTCTTTCCTTGATCTTTTCCAGGTCAATTGTTTTCTCAAGTACTTATCCCCTTGAGTCATCAATTTCCATTTAGTTCCTTCTGATTTTTAAGGAACTTGTTGCTTGGCTAAGATTTTGTACCTCTTCCTTCAAGCGATTGATTTTTTTCTCCAGTTCTCTCCTCTGTAGCTTTCATTCCTTTTTTTTTTTTTAATAATTTGCAGTTAATTAACCATAAAAACATCTACATACACATGGAAAAATAGTAACACAAGTATACGTTCATTTATTACAACATGTCTTTGGTGAGACAACAGCTGAGCCTGCTTTGCAGCTAACTAAAGCTTTTTTCATGGTTTTTGGTGCATCTTACAGCCAAAGCTTTCTGGTTGCTTCTCTATAATCTCTAGCTCTCCAATGTTGTTCTTCATAGCTCATGAAGTCACCATTTTGGAGAATCAGGTCAATCTGGGCCACCATAGGGAATCATTCAGGAAGGAGAAAACAGTAATTTGAGGAGGTCTGTCTAGGAGGTTTCATTGGGGTCTTGCAGCCAAAAATAGTCAAGCTTAGAGAACTGAGGTTTCTACATTCCTCATTCAGGATCGACCATCTTCTAGGGCAAGCTTGGCTGCATTGGATTGAGACTGTTATATTTTGTCCCAGGCCAGTTTTATATTGAGTACCATCCACCACAGCACAGAAAGCAAAAGAAGAATCCATAACATTACTTGTTGCTACAGACTCCTTAAAGTGAAGATGCACTTGCTGCAATTGTACACATTGATGGAGGACTGACACCAGATCGATCTCTCCACATTTGTACTTCATGATGAATTTCTTGGGAATATTCTTTGGACTAAGGACAGTATTTGGATTAGGCCAGCTTATTTTGGAAAGCAGTGATTCTTTGACTTGTCTAATCTTAGAAGCTGAACTCATCACAATGTTATCCAATTCTAATAAATATTCTGGAGGAGGATCCACTGTGGTTGAAGAAGGCTGAACTGGCACTTTCTTTTTCAACTTCTGAGCAGAGTGAGGAGCCCCAGACGTCTGAAGACCATCCATGTTTTCAGACATTTCCTTGGGCCTCAGAGCATTCTTCTCTGTGACTGCCACCATGGCCCCTGAGACCACGATGGAAGGTGGTTGGAAGGACTCATTTCTTTTATATACAGTTAAAACTCATATAATTTCTTTGAAAAATTCTAATTCTTGTGACCAATCTGTTTTTCTCTAGATTTTTTAATCATTAGGGGTATTTTTGAAATTATTTTCCTCTTCTGAATTTATGCTTAGCATATCCTTAGCATTATAAAAGTCCTAAAAACAACAACTTATTTTTGTTAGTAAGGTCTTGGGAGTTGAGCTCTTAGTCTCCTTTATTTTGGGGTTCAAATCAAAATGGAAGTGTTTTCTTTTGCCCCTTTGGTCTTTCTTTAGCGATTGTTCCTTCGCTATAGACAGCAAAGTTGTTCTCTGTTGTGATCTATCTTAGATGAAGCACTTTCATTTGAAAGAGAAATGAGAAGGCTGTTTTACTAATCCCTGGTTAAATCCAAGGAGGCACTCTGATGGAAGAGATCTAATTGAAGGGAGGAGGAGAGAGATTAAAGTCCTTTTTTCCTCCAAAATCTTTTTTTAAAAATAAACTGTCAATTTAACTAAAGACTTCATTTTTCTTCCCACTCCTCCCTCTCCCCCATGCCCACCCCAACTTTAATTCCTAGTTTGCCTTTTTTTTTAAACCTTAGCTCCAAGATACGTCAGTTTCACTTTAGTCCTTCAGGTACTTCCTGTGGAGGATCATTTCTTTTAAATCAGCTGTCAGGTGGAGTATAGTTTTTTTTTCCCCCTCTTCCTTTACATTAAGGTGTCCTCTGCCTCCAATCCTTACCCCCTTTTAGTGCTCAAGTTTTCATAAGCCTGTTTGTGTTTCCCTTAGAGGAAAATTCTGTCAGTTTCACTTTAGTCCCTCCGGGGATTTCTTCAGGCTGAGGCATTTGAGTTTTGCTTTCCTGACACTAGGGATTTCTTACCATCGAACTCTTAAACTTTTCATTTTCATCCCTAAGGGGATCTGGATTACATATGTGATTTGTCTAAGGTGTGAGTTATTTAATGGTAGGATATACCTGAGCTATATTGTTTCCTTAAACCTGGGTTTATTTCTTGTTTTTGTAATTTACTAGCTATGTGAACCTGGAAAAGTAATTTCATCTTTATCTCATGTAAGTTTCTAATACTTTTCTACTAACATAAGCAAGTTGCAGTCTGTGTCAGTGGAAGTTGTTCTCAAACCTGTAGTTCATATGCTGACCAAATTTCAGATATTTCATGTGTTGTTGTACGAAATGTCAAAATAAGTCCAAAGTCTGAGTAGACAATAAATAAACTAAAAGTTTGTATAGACTTCAGGTCAAGTAAATTAGATCCCAATAAAATTCTAGTATTTATACAACTGAGTACCTTATGTTCATCCTTATCTAATGAAAAGAAAACTTAAAAAAAAAGTTGCAAAAAAGTGATAAAATGCCAACATCAGGTAACAGCATACTTTGAAATTTGATATACTAAACACTGTATGGGTCTATCACCCATCCAATTTGAGATTAATCTAGATTCCCAGTTGTAACAATGTGAGCAGTTATACCATCTTCATTGAAAGATAGCTCAGTGTCTCTCTTGCATCTTGTCCACTTGTTTTTTGTGAATAAACATTCCTCTTGACTTTTGCATGCAACTAATTGACCAGGTTAGCAAAGCCTGTTGAAAACATCCTCCACTGGAGAAGATGTAAGAAAATTGATGCACTGTTGGTGGAGTTGTGAATTGATCCAGCTCATCTAGTCACTCTGGAGAGCAATTTGGAACTATACCCAAAGGACTATAAAACTGTGCATATTGGTCCAGCAATACCACTTTTAGGTCTCTATCCCAAAGAGAGCATAAAAAAAGGGAAAAGGATCTATATGTACAAACATTTATAGCAGCTCTTTTGTGGTGGCTAAGAATTAGAAATTGAGGGAATGCTCATCAATTGGGGAATGGATGAATAAATTGTGGTATAGGAATGTAATGGAATACTATTGTGCTATAAGAAATGATGAGCAGGCAGATTTCAGAAAAACCTAGAAAGACTTACATGAACTGATGTTGAATGAAATGAGCAGAACCAGGAAAATATTATAAACAGTAATAGCAACATTGTGTGATGATTAACTATGACTGACTTAGATCTTCTCAGAAATATGAAGACATTTTCAAAAGATTTATGATAAAAATGCTATCCACATCCAGAGAAAGACCTATGCAGTCTGAATGTGGACTAAAGCATAATATTTTAGCTGTGCGTGTATGTGTTCCATTTCATTTTTTCTTTCACAACATGACTAATGTGGAAATACGCTTACATTATACACATGCATAACCTATATCAGACTGCTTGCCAGCTTGGGAAGAGGGGGATGAGAGGGAGGGAGGGAGAAAAATGTAAAACTCAAAATCTTATAAAAAAATGAATGATGAAAACTATCTTTACATAACTAAAAAAAATAGTTTACTAAAAAAATGAATTGAGGTCTTCCTGATAAAAACAAAACAAAAAATATCCCACTAAAAGCCATGAGATTGAGATATGAAATTAGCACATACTTGTTATACAAAGCCTATCACAAAAGTTTAATTTTAGTCAAATTCTTCCTTAACCATGTTTTTTTTTTTTCAAATCTTCTAAGAAACTAGTGGATAGAGGGTTAATTCTGGAGTAAGGGGAGATGTGTGGTCAGACACCTAAGGTACATTGGCTGTGTGACCATGGACAAGTCACCCTCTCAATAATGCTACAGAATTCTCTTAAGACCATAAATTACAGATGTTCCCAATTTGCATTCCTGTAGCAAATTTTCCACACCAGAAATTCCCACATCAGTGCAGAGACTAAAGCAAATCCCATGTTGCTTTTAAAAAGTAACTTGGAAAAAAAAGTAACTTGAAAAAAAAACCCAACAACTAATCCTGTAAGACTGCAAATAGATTTGTGAATAATGGTCTCTGTGTAAGGAAGAGGAAAACTCAAAATAGTTATAGCAGATGTAAGTGGTATGCCTAATTAATCATGTCTATGTAATGTCTTGACATTTTTACTCAACTCTTTGTTCAGTTACCATGACAAAACAATATTGAGCAATCCATGCTCCGATAGAGTTATCTAGCATTATAAAGGCAACTTTGAAAAGATTTAAAATCCTTGATCAAAATGATGACTAATTAGAACTCCAGAAGACTGAAGATAAAGCATGCTACCCACCTTCTGAAAGTGATGGATTTGGGATGCAGAATTAAGCATGTATTTTGGGCACATGGACAACATGGGGATTGGTTTTGCTTCACTACTCAGATTTGTTACATTTTTTTTTCTTTTTTAATGGGGAGAGGTAGGAGGGAGAAAAATACTTTTGTTAAATGAAAAAGTATTTAAAATAAAATTGAAAAAATTAAAGGCAACATAAAATACAGATATCATTTGTAATATTTAAGATACTGCCTTTGCAATTATTGCTGGATGTGCTTAATACGTCAATTGTTGCTTTATGATACAAATATATCCTTAGGGAATAGTCTGCTAGATCACTGAGGAGAATACAAAGGCCACCTACCACAAAAGCAGAGCTTATTAAGTATGCAGTGCCAGACATTGTGAAAAACCAGTTGTAGCAAAGAACAGGGGAGAAGAGAGAAGGCAAAAGGTCAGATTATGAAATTGAATAGAAAACATTTATTTGCCTTATTTTTAGTTAGCTACTACCTTATAATATTTGTATCTCTTAAAGGGAAAAGTATGAAATGACCCTGTTCCCCTCTGGAACAGTTTGCTTGAGTTGCCATACTAAGTCATAAAATTGAATGATTCAAACAAGCATGCTTCCCAGTTAGAACTGAAATCTCTTAGTGGCTTATGTTGAGTAATGCTGTTGGAATTATTTTACCTCCCCAAAGCAAAACAAGCAAATAGGATACTTCATTTTCAATAAGTTTATTATTGTAAACTTCCATCACTGCTTCATCAAGAGCACCATTTCTTTTAGGATTACTGCGATAATCAATTTTAGAAAAATATGCAGAAGTCCCTGGTAAATAAAATTGTTCACTTGCATTTTTTAGTTAAGTCCAAGGGTCCATGACCCAGCTAGAATTTCTCTTCTTTTGCTGAACAGCTCAGTTTTGACTTCTAGTAACTATTTTTTTCCCTTTCCTCAACCTGTTCTCCTTCTCAAGACAGTTTTATCTGATTTATAAACTTCCAATATTCTTTCAGCTCCAAGGTAAGCCTTCCTCTCTCCAAGGCTGAAGCACCACAAAGGCTTACTGGTGGGCACTAACCAATCACGTACACAGTATGTTCACTCTCCCCTCTTCTGTAGGCAACAGCCCACTGAACACCATTCCAAGCAGCTCAATTCTGGATTTCTCCTCCATGCTAATCTACAGAATCAGCCACGGGTGGGTTGGTTAGCCCAGGTGTGTAGCACCAAGTTGATAAGACAACAAAGGTTTTAAGGCTCCTCCCAGTACCTTAGGCTATCATACTCATTCAGGCAGAGTGATAGTGGGTACCCAATCATTTACATTTCGGCTCTCCTCACAGAACAAGTTTAGTTTTTCCAAAGCTGGATCTTTCCAGGAATTCTCATTGGGATTCTGCAATGAAGAGAAAAGGGAAAATATTCAAGCACTTTACAATAGAGAAAACATCCATACATTTATTTTTGATGTTGGATAAGGAAGAAGTGGTCAGGATCAAAAGATACTTACTGTGATTAAGATGCAGTGCAAGTCTTGGGGCTCCCCAGAATCCTCATTAGCACCTACAATTTCTGCCAGCTTCTGGATATTGTTGACTCGAACAATATCGATGTCATTTTCACAACAGAAAGCCTGGATAAGGGTGAAGTGAATTTGCAGAGCAATGTCACCTTCGTCTTCCTCATCTGCACCCAGGACACAAAAAGTCACATTATCTGGATCGCTGTATTGGGGGAGAAAGGAAAGTTACATGAGGAAGAAAGTTAGATCCTGGATGTCAAAACAAGGAATACAACATTACTTCGAAATTACAATTTAGGGTGTGTTTTGGGGGGCTGTCCTCTGCCTCTATGTCTACATGTTCCTTGGTGGTCCAGCAATGATCACCACTTCCCATTTTAGTCAAAAAAGAAACTGTTCCTATCCACTTGATAGGATACTCACACATTCATGACTTTAGCAGACTCATATACGCCTGCAGTAAGGCAGCCTTGGCGTTGGGCAGACAGCAGTAGTTCGTTCAATGCTTTCCCGGCATTCTGCATCCTACAAGGACAGAACAAGAGGGCATGTGGGTGAGAGAAAGACCTCAAGGCGGAGGGAGGGGAGGAAAGTCGTTAAGGGCTCTCGGGTGGGTGCTATGAACACAGGTAAGAGAAGTACACATTCTCAAATACCTTCCCAGCACATGCTACTACAGAGGATGCTTCCTACAGCCTTTCCACAGGAGAGGACCCCAACTGCCCCATAGCCTCCACAAATCCAACCTGCCCCTCTTCTTTTTCCTCCTACACAGTAGTAGCTACAAACCCCACCAAAAACTCCATGGTCTCTTTTTGCTAAAAAGGCGAAACAATCAGAGCTAAGTTTTTGGCGTCCCTGCAGAGACAGTGAAAGGAAGGCACTTTGAAAGCTCGTGCGGAATAGGGAGCTGTCCTGCCCTGCAGAGTTTCGCATGCTCCAGTTCAGACTCTCCAAACGTGCTCCCCGGCTCTCTAGGAGCTTGCCCTGGCTGCAGCCTGCTTCAAGGACTTCCTTTCCCTCTGCTGATTGATAATTACCTATTGGTGCTTTCGATAACCATCTCCTGGCTGTGGATTTCTTCCAGAGTCATGATTCAGGGAGAAGGAAAGAAAAAGTTATCTACAAAGAAGACAAGACGCTTCTGGCTGCTCCTTCACTCAATGGAGAAGATTCTAGCAGACACAGCAACCTTTGGTAACCAAGTAAAATGCTAGAGGAGGCTCGTCTGGAGCCTCTTTATGTTCTTTCTGACTGCTGAGAAGACAGCTGGTGGAGTTCCTTCCGCTGATTGGCTGAGGCAGGGGAGCATTATGATGGTAATAAGGCTGTAGGCTGGCCGACTCGTGCCAGAAGGCCACGTGTGGGGGGTGGGGGGGGGGGCGGTGTTTGGGAGTGGAGGGGGGTGAGGGATTACAATGCCTCAAATCTGCCGCTTTTGTTATGCTGTTACCAGGCAGACTGGAGTCTGTAAATTTAATCTCTCTCTTACATTCTAAAAAGGAAAGAAAAGTTGGTTTGGCTAATGAAATTGTTGATTATAAAAATAAATAAATAAATAGATCCTTGCAAAAATTCTTCTACAAATCTTAACCTTTCAAGAGTTTTTCACTTCATAGGGAAATAATAGTAAAATAAAATTTAAAATGCTGCTTCTAGTTGGCAGAAATTGAACAAAACCTATTTGCTAACACCCAGTTCTTAAAGGACAGAAATTGGCATTTGAGATGCATGTTTAAAAGTATAAATAGGCATCGAGGCTGAAATGAAAACTTGACCAAAATCCGCACAAGCCCTGAATAAATAATGAGTCTTAGTGGAGCAGATTGTGGATGGCACACGCTGCTCGTTTGCATTTCTATTGAAAGCACACAATAGTGGAGGTCTGGCGTGTGGCAGTTTGGAGTTTAGACAATTGATTCTTTTTCTTCATAGCAACACTGTCCACCTGCCACTAGGGTGGGGATTTGCTGATGGGTTGTGGGGTGGGGGTGGCGCAGGAGAGGACCATTGTATTTCTCTTTTCTTTCATCCAATCTGTTATTGCAGTTGAATGTCTGCACTTGCACACGTTTCCAAAGTGCAATTGGATTGGGGTGCCCTAGGCGCAGGCGACGGTCTCCTAGGTTAAAGACTGTGTGTTCTTTGTTTTAACTTTCATACACGCTTTCAACAATAGGGCTCGCAAGCAATTTGGGCAAAAGTCCAACTCCTGCTCGCAAACTAGAATGATAAACTACGTTTGATTGGCTTTAAGGTTTTAGAGCATTCATTTCATTCATGCAGTTAAACACCATACGTTAAAGGGGAAAGGATAAAATTAGCTAAGGGATCTGAATTCTCTTTTAGCTGATCTACACTCGACATACATTTGAAAAGGAGAACTTCTGCTTCAGACCCTAAACCTGGTAGTTTGTGAAGTTGAGGGCCCTGTGGGAAGCCCTTTAGGGTGCACAACGACATAAAAGTGTAAACTATCTAGATTCAGGATTTTCTATATTTCTCCTATTGAGAAGCCTTAATCATTCTGGTAGATGAATTTTAAGGAAGGCAGGTGTTTGCTGAGCCCCAGATGCCCTCTTAGAAAGTAGATAAATCCCAGAATAGTTAAAAGAAGGTGTTTTCTAATTTCACACAGCTACATATTCTATCCATTTTTTTTTCAATAATAGCATGGAAAGACTGAAGTTGGAATAAACTTTTGCAATGGTATTGTAATATACTTTTGTATGTTAAAGAATATACTAGTGCATGTTAGAACCTTTTTTTTCAGATGAGGTGCTTGCAGGTTTATGAGTAGTTAACTATGCCCTGCTGAAATGAGTATTGACAGTGAATTTAAAAGGACTCAACGTTTGATTTGACGACTACTCCCTGGGAACTCTTAAAAAAATCACTTCCTCTCTCAACTTCCTGTAAAATGGGGGAAATAATATTTGTTGGGAGGTTCAAAAGCTATGTAGAAGCTGGAAAATACTAGATAACTTACATTACAATAATGCTGTTAAGCCATGGTGTTTGTTAAATGCCCAAAACATCAAATGGAATATCTGTTAAACATTGACTGCATAGGAACAATTTAAATCAGAAAAAAAAAAAATAACTCTGGCCAAGGTAGGTATCTATGGGTAGGAATTATTAAGGTGAAGAAAAACTTTTAAAATATGAACCCCCACAAATAAATATTAGACACAGAGGTTTCTACACATTTGTCATCTTTCACAATAAGGAATTTTATGGATTACATCTATTAATTTGATAATATATGTCAAATATTCAATTTGTAAAATATTGAACTTTTATGATTTGTGAATTTCAGGACACAAAGAAAATTAATTTTAATCTACAACAGAAATCTCTTTCAATTTTATGCAAAAAAAATTAAAATGAAAGCGCTTGCCTTAATTACAGAGGAATAAATTGCATTATTTAAATCATTTTATCTGCAGACAAGGATCATTTTTTTGCACAGGCCAATAAGTTGAATTCTAATTGCATGTAATTATGACTTCCTTCTCTTCCCTCTTCCTCCTTAGTTCTAGCCCTCTCTAGGAAATGCAACAGCCATTCATGGGCCTGATCTCAGTGCTGGTTGACCCAGAAGCTTTGACTTGTTCTTTTTCCCACCTGGGCCAATTCACACTTCTTTAGGCTGCCTTGTGGTTCCTCGCACCACCTTTTTCTAGCCCCGGCTGCTCATCATATTTAGGTACCAGATTTAGAACAGACATCCAATTGACTTTTTAGCCCCACAGCAATTCAGAACTCCTAGCTCAGGTGAGCACCAATCTCAGTCCTCCTCAGTAGTAGGAACCCTGACTGTGTACCACTTCACCTAAGCAATTCTGAAACTTTTATAATTTTTGTTTTTTTTTTTTTCTGGTCACATAAGGGACATTAAACTGTTCAGTTTATTCCCTGCATGTGTTATTCTTGCTGTGACTAGCAGTAATTAACATTAGACAGATTAAAGTAGTAGGAACTGAAAGATTCTATAATCTAATAAATGGAGATTAGCACTGGGAAACAGATAAAACCCCATTCCCATTGCCTCCACTGTGGTTGTTAATATATAAGTTGTCCTGGTTCTGCCCCATTCACTCTTCGTTTTGTCATACAAGTCTTGGCAAGTTTCTCTGTAACAATCCTTTCTTTTTGTCATTTCTTGTGGCATAACAATATTCCATCATATCCACATATACTATGATTTGTTTAATCATTTCTCAATTGGTGAGTGGTCTTTTGTTTCCAGCCCTTTGTTGCAAATAAAAGAGCTGCTATAAATATTTTTGGTTCTTCTCCTTTTTTATATATCTTTGGGATATATGCCTAGTAGATGCATCACTGAGTCATTGACTTTTAGGTCATAGTTCCAAATTGGTTTCCAGAACTCACAGCAACACTAAAAGTGCATTCTCAACAATTTTCATTTTCCTTTTAATATCATCTTTGCCAGTCTTATGGGCAAAAACTTTGAGTTGTTCTAATTTGCATTTCTCCTATCATTAATGATTTGGAGCATTTTTTTCACAAGGCTGTTGATAGCTTGGATTTCTTTCTTTTAGAACTGCCTGTTTATATCCTTTAGCCATTTCTCTATTGAGGAATAGCTCTTCTTCTTATACATCTTAGAAACAAGACCTTCATTAGAGAAGGCAGCTGAAAAGATTATTTTCCCCTGGTTAACTATTTCCCTTAAAATTTTAACTACTGTATTTATATTGTTTGTGTAAAATAATTCAATTTGTTTTGCATTAGTTTTTGTCCTGTGGTGATCTCTTGTTTGGTAATGAAATCTTTGCAAAATTGCAAAAGATATCTCCTTCCTTGCTCCTCTAATCTGTTTCTTATGTCACTATATATATATATATATATATATATATGTGTGTGTGTGTGTGTGTGTGTGTGTGTGTGTGTTGTGTGTGTATGCATATATATACATAAGTTTATCTTTTTAGAGTTTATTGTAGATTTATTATGAAATGTTGACATAAGTCTCATTTTTGACAAGCTGTTTTTTAATTTTCAGAGGAGATTTTACTGAATAGTAAGTCTTTACATCTGTCATTGTCAAATATTGTGCTTGTACAATGTGTATTTGCTTGTGCACCCAGTCTGAAGGGAAAGGAAAAACACTTTACAAATATCTCCTTTGATCCTCACAACAACTCTGTGTTTTAAGTCTTATTATTAATTCTGCCTTACAGTTGAGGAAACTGAAGCAAAGCTATCCATATGACTTGTCCAGGGTCACACAGCTAGTAAATGTTTGAGGCCAGATTTGAATTCAGGTCTTCTTTATTTTAAAAGGCCCAGGGCTTTATCCACTGTGACTCACTGCTCCCTTTTTTCTGCTTTTTAACTAGTACATCATAGTTTTGATGATTTCTACTCTGTAATATAGTTTGAGATCTAATACTGGTAGGATTCCTTCCCACTTTTAAAAATGAGTTTCCTTGAGATTTTGGTCTTTATTTTTCCTTCAGATGAACTTGATTACATTTTTTTCTAGTTCCATGAAATAAGCCTTTGGAAGTTTGATTGGCATGACTTTGAATAGATAAATAAATTTATGTAGTTTTGCCATTTTTATTATATAGACATGGATCAATCATCAGTAATTAATATGTCTTCATTTATTTAGGTTCATCTTTATTTCAGCAAAATATTTACTTAGTATTTACTTAGTTTTTGTGTGTATTTCAGTTGGCAATAATTTTGAACATTATTTAATTATTTTGAAAGGGAATTTTTATTTCCCTTTCTTTGGACCCAGTTTCTTGATAATCTCTAAAAGTAGTGATGTCTTATGTTGATTTATTCTATATCTTATTACTTTGCTGAAGTATTGCTTCAAATAATTTCTTCTTTAACATTCTCTATGGAGACCATCATATAATAGGCAAAAAATGATAATGTTTTTCTTCTCCTTCTACACTTGTTCTTTTAATTTCTTTGTTTTATTGCTAACAATATTAAATAATAGTAGTGTTAATAGACATCCTTGCTTTGTTTCTAATTTAAAGAAAGGCTTCTAGCATATCTCCATTATATATTATGTTGATGAAATTTGGGGTGCTGGGAACCTCAAGAATGCCAACATGGTGAAGCCTAGAATAAATTCACATGATAAAGCTGTCTGTTAGCCAAATGGCAAAGTTTAATCTAATGTGTAACAAAGCAGACACTCCATCCATGTGGTTTTTGATTTTAGATAGATAATATTTGTCATCAATAAAAAGTTTTATGCTTCTACTGTTTTTAATAGAAATGTGTATTATATTTTATCAAAAGGTTTTTTTCTGCATCTATTAATATAATCAAATTAGTTTGGTTAATTTTTTACTTATAAAACCTATTGTCTATAGTTTTACTTATATTGTACAGAAAATATGTTCTTTACTAATAATGCAGCCTAGTCATAAGGTTCAGTTTTTTGATGTGTTGGTTTCACTGTTCCATAGTATTTTACTTCAATTTTTTTTTGTATCAACATACATTAGTGATAATGGTTTACAGATTTTTTCCCTCTGATTTGTTCCTTCTTGGTTTAATCATGGGGACCATGTTTGTATATAGTAACAATTTGATAGGATCCCTTCTGTTCCAGGGACTCTTTTCCTCAATGAGTGTTTGACTCAGTCTCTCTATTAAACTCCTGCCTTCATAGTTGGGCACCTCAATATATGTATTTATACTCCCTTAAATACTCTTATGTGAAATTTACTTAATTTCACATGACCTATTCTTCCATTTCATATCAGTTATTGCACAAAGATTGTTATACCTTTGATCTTGTTATTATCCACAAATGTACTACTTACATGTACATTAACTCTGAAATTTCCGTATCTGATCACAATTTATTATCATTTCATCTTTCTCTGTGACTTGCAACCCCAAATCCTGTTCTTCAGATGCATTGTGACCTTGAATCTTTCAACCTCTCAGTTCTCAAGGCCATAACCCCTGCCCAAGCCACATTCCTTTTCCTTCCCCTTCTTACCTCTTGGTGGATCAGTTCAACTCTACATTGTCCTTGAGACTTTTCCTCCCTATTATATTGCTGATCCTACCGTGACAAGCCTCAGTCTTGGATTACTCCCACCATCTGTTGCTTTCATTCCTTCTCATATGTGGATGAACAAAGCTGGAAAAAACCATGAAACTGTGCTAACTGGGTACACTACAAATTTATGTTAACCTCAGCTAGGACCTCAATTTGGCAAAGCAGTCTTTTTATACACACCTAATTAACTCAGTATCTCACTTATCACCTTGTCTATTTCATACTTTTTTATCCCTCCTCAAAACTCTTATAGTTCCTCCCTCTCCCAGACTTGTCATCCAAGAACCTTGCCTCATATTTTGCTGAAAAAGTTGAAACTATTTGCCAAGTTAAGGTAAAAATCCACCCATTAGAGCCCAACTAGGATACATGGATGAAGTTCAAGATTTGGTTGGAGAAAGAAATGGTAGGATGAGGAAAATTATTGGAGTTCAAGCAGCTTAGTTTGGAAATGGTACCTACGTAATAATGTGAAGGTCTAGTGCTAGGCAAGATATGATAAAAACTCACCATTAGAGCCAAGGTGAATCCAGAGTCCAAATTTCTGGTGGGAAGGGGATGAGGAGAATCAGGACAATAGCTGGGTTGCTTTATTGAGTTATTATGAAGGGGCCTCTAAAGACTACACTCAATTGTTTTGAGTTCAGTGCTGAGATTCTCAACCACAGTTTTTTTAAAGATAAATTTTATTTTAATATTTTAATCATAGAAAAATGAGCAGAATCATAGGTTGTTTTTTTTTTTAAGACTGAGAGGCATTTCATTGTATTTCAATGTAGATATTCCATGATAAGATTAAGAAAGTTAAATTTTATTAAAGGTGTTAAGTTATAAACTTTATGAAGCATATTATGGTCTGAACTTTTAAGAAAATGAGTTTTTAATAGCATCTTCTGTTTTTTATGCTGTCACAGTTAATTCATCTTCCCCACCCATGATTCTCTCTCAGAGAGCAAACCTAAGAAATAGTATTTTTAAAAAACAACAAAAAAATCAGCACAAAAATTTATATGATGAAAAAATCCAAAAATGTATGAAGTGGGCTACAACTGTGAATGTCCCATCTTCAAGCAGGTAGGAATTGAGAGTTTCCACCTGTCTCTTAGTCAGTCTTGCCTAATTTTTATCATTTTGCTGCCTTCACTTTTGAATTTTTTGGTATGTGTTTTTTTTTTCCAATTTTTATTGTAGTCATGTATGTGGTTTTCTTGACTCTGCATCAGTTCATGTAGATCTTTTTATGCTTTTCTATATTAACCACATTCATCATGTCCTATAGCACAGTAATATTCCATCATATTTGTCTGTCACAATTTGTTTAACCATTCCCCAATTGATGGGTATTTATTTTGCTTCCAATTAAAGTAAATGTACTACTCTAAATATTTTGGTATATATAAGGACTTTCTTCTTATCGAAAGCTTTCTTAGGGTATAAGCCTAGTAAGGGAGTGTCTGGTCCAAAGTTTTGCTTTCCAAAATAATTGTACAATGTCATCACTCTATCAACAATATATTAATTTGCCTATCATTCTACAATCTCACCAATATTGTGTATTGTCATGTTTTTAGTCATTTTTTTTTTTTTTTTGCAAATTGCAGGTTGTAAAGTAAAACTTCAGTTATTTAATGATACATATTTCTCTTTTGGTTCATGATTTTAAGTTTTCTTTCATGTGATTGTGAATACCTTACAAATCTTTTGAAAATACCATATACTTTGACTACTTATCTACTGGGGATATGGTAGGAGTTTAAAAGATAAAATATTGTTACTATTATTTATATCTTTGCTTCAAGAAATTTCATTCTAAAAGGCACAATACATCACAAGCATTACAAGACAGGTGAGATATGGTAGAAGTCTTCAAGTATTTAAAAGGCTGTCATGAAAGAGGAATCATACTTTCACTGCACAGTCCCAGAGGTTAGAACTAGTAGCAATGATTATATGTGGCAGAAAGATTTCATCTTATTGTTAAGTAAAACCTTCATGATGATTATTGCTATCCAAAAATGGAATAAGTACTAAATGAGGAGTTAGTAAAATTCGCTTCACTACAGAACTTAAGCAAAGACTGGATGACAAT
The DNA here is from genome assembly GCF_028372415.1 of Notamacropus eugenii. Lineage (NCBI taxonomy): Eukaryota > Metazoa > Chordata > Mammalia > Diprotodontia > Macropodidae > Notamacropus > Notamacropus eugenii. Next base: position 350,709,696 of record NC_092874.1, on the reverse strand, counting down.
TTGTTGTTGTTGTTTTTTTTAATGTTTATTTATGTCCTTTTAGGTTTCAGCATTCATTTCCACAAAATTTTGAGTTCCAAATTTTCTTCCCATCTCTCCCCTCCCCCACCCCCAAACACCATGCATTCTGATTACCCCTTCCCCCAATCTGCCCTCCTTCTATCACACCCTTCCCTTCTCTTCCCTTATCCCCATCTTCTCTCTTTCCTTGTAGGGCAACATAAATTTCTATACTCCATTACCTGTATTTCTTATTTCCCAGTTGCATACAAGAACAATCCTCAATATTCGTTCCTAAAACTTTGAGTTCCAACTTTTCTCCCTTCCTCCCTCCCCACCCATCCCCACTGAGAAGGGAAGCAATTCAATCCAGGCCATATATGTGTAGCTTTGCAAAAGACTTCCATAATAGTCATGTTGTGTAAGGCTAACTGTATGTCCCTCCATCCTATCCTGCCCCCCATTAACCCTATTCTCTCTTTTGACCTTGTCCCTTCCCAAAAGTGCCTACCCCTAACTACTCCCTCCCCCCATTTGCCTTTTCTGCTATCATCCCCCTCCACCCCACTTATCCCTTTCTTGCCTACCTTCCTGCAGTTTGGAGAGCTGCATCATAGATTACTGGGTTTATTTCTGTAGTTTTGATCTCCAAGGAGGGAGTGGTGTTAAAATTAAATCTATTTTAAAATGTTTTATGTATTTTTTGAATACTTTCCCCTTAAATGTGAAAAAAATTAATAATCAGTTTTAGAAATTTGAGTTCCAAATTCTCTCCCTCCCCCATCCTTGAGAAGGCATGCAATTTGATATTGATTTTATGTGTGAGGTGATGCCAGAACATATTTCCATATTAGCTATATTGCAAAAGAAAACAAACAAAACAATAAAAATAAAGTAAAAAAATATGATTCAATTTTTATTCAGAGTTCAATCAATTCTATCTTTGGAGGTTAATAGTATTTTTCATCATGGGTCCTTTGGAATCTTCTTGGATCATTTTTTTGGTCAGAGTAGATAAGTCTTTCACATTCTGGTCATCCTTATAATATTGTTGTTATTATGTACAATGTTACCCTGGTTCTGCTTACTCCACTTTCCATCAGTTCATATAAGTCTTCTTTGAATTTCTGAAATTATACTGCTGATCATTTCTTAAAGCATAATAGTATTCCATCACAATCATATTCCACAACTTGGTGAGCCATTCCCCAATTGATGGGCTTTTCCTCAATTTCCAATTCTTTGACACCACAAAAAGAGCTGTTTTAAATATTTTTGTACAAATAGGTGTTTTCTACTTTTAGTTGATCTCTTTGGGATACCCACCTAGTAGTAGTATTGCTGGATCAAAGAGAATGAAGAGTTTTATAGTCCTTTGGGTATAGTTCAAAATTTTTCTTCAGAATGTTTGATCTAGTTCACAACTCCACAAAGGGTTAGTGTCCCAGTTATTCCATATACTTTCCAGCATTTGTAATTTTCCTTTTCTATCATGTTATCCAATTTGATAGGTATGAGGTGGTACCTCAGAGTTGTTTTCATTTTCATTTCTATAATGAGTACTGATTTAGAGCATTTTTAATGTAACTATTGATAGCTTTGATTTCTTTTTCTGAAAACTACATATTCATATCCTCTCCTAAAAATACTTGTTTCAAAAGACTGAGCCAAAATGGGGGAGTAAAAGCAGAGATGTGCTTAAGCTGTCCTCCAAACCCCACCAAATACCTATACAAATGACTCTAAACAAATTCTCGTGCTGCAAAACCCACAGAATGATGATATGAAGCAAGTCTCCAGCCCAAAGCAGCCCAAAGGGTTGATGGGAAGCACCTATCATGCCAGGTTGGGAGCAGAGCAAAGTCTAACATAGGCCACACCAGCATAGACTGGGCCTGAGAAGGAGTTTGAGGAGACTGAATCACTAGTAGCTGTGGTGATTTCTAGACTTCTTGACCCCAAAACTCTGAGGACAACTTGGAAGGTCAATGAGAGAGTAGCACCTGCTGGCCCCAGCTCCAGGGCAGTGGGAGGGGCAGCAAAGCCTGGGCCAGCCACAGTGAAGCAGTAGCAGCAGCTGTTTCTGGAGCTATAGATCCATGGATTGTGTGTGTATGTGAGGGGGGAGATTGAGCGACTGTCAGTATGCCCCCATCCCCACTGGAAGCAGAAAATTACCTTGACAAAGAGCTCAAAAGTCAAATAATAGGATCAGACTACAGAATCTTCTATGGTGACAAGGAAAATCAAAATATACAACCAGAAGAAGACAACAAAGTCAAAGCTTCTACAACCAAAAACCTTCTAGAAAAATATGAATTGGTTTCAGATCATGGGAGAGCTCAAAAAGGATCTTGAAAATCAAGTAATAGAAGCAGAGCAAAAATTGATAAAAAGAAATGAGAATGATGCAAGAAAATCATGAAAAATGAGTCAACTGATTGCTAAAGGGGATGAAAAAAATGCTGAAGAAAATAATACTTTAAACATAGACCAATCCAAATGGCAAAAGATATCCAAAAAAAAAAAAAAAAAAAAACAATGAAAAGAAGAATGCCCTAAAAAAGCAGAATTGGCCAAATGGAAAAGAAAGTCCAAAAGCCTACTGATGAAAATAATTCCTCAAAAATTAGAAAGGAGCAGATGAAAAATCAAGATATTATAAAACAAAACCAAAGGAATGAAAAATAGCAGACAATGTGAAGTATCTCAGTGGAAAAACAACAGACCTAGAAAATAGATCCAGGAGAGGCAATTTAAAAATCATTGGTCTACCTGAAAGCCATGATAGAAGAAGGAGCCTAGACATCATCTTTCAAAAATTATCAAGGAAAACTGCCCTGATATTCTAGAATCAGAGGACAAAATATTGAAAGATTTCACCAATTGCCTCCTGAAAGACATCCCAGAAGGAAAACTCCTAGGAATATTGTAGCCAAATTCCAGGGTTCCCAGGTCAAGGAGAAAATATTTCAAAAAGCAAGAAAGAAACAATTTGAGTACTGTGGAAACACAATCAGGATAACACAAAATCTAACAGCTTCTACATTAAGGGATTGGAGGGCTCGGAATATGTTATTCCAGAAATGAGAGGAGCTAGGATTAAAACCAAGAATCACCTATCCACCAAAACTGAGAATAATCTTTCAGGGGAAAAAAATCATCATTCAATGACATAAAGGACGTTTAAGTATTCTTGATGAAAAGGCCACAGCTGAATAGAAAATTTGACCTTCAAATACAAGAATCAAAGGAAACATGAAAAGGTAAACAGAAAAAAGAAATCATAAGAGACTTACTAAAGTTGAACTGTTTACCTTCCTACACAGACAGACAATATTTGTAACCCTTGAGAATTTTCTCAGTATTAGGGTAGTTATCTGTATATATAGCTAGAGGGCACAGGATAAGTTGAATATGAAGGGATTATATCTAAAAAAATAAAATTTAGGGATAAGAGAGGCATATATTGGGAGAAGAACAAAAGGAGAAATAGCATGCGGTAAATTATCTCTCACATAAAAATGGCAAGAAAAAGCTTTTACAATGTAGGAGAAGAGGCAGGGAGAGGGAAAGAGTGAACTTTACTCTCTTCATATTTGACTTAAGGAGGGAATAACATGCACATTCAATTCAGTATTGAAATCTATTTTATCTGACAGGAAAGTAGGGAAGAAAGGGCTAATTGGGGTCGAGGTTGGGGGTGGATGATAGAAAGGAAGGCAAATGGGAGGAGAATATAATTAGAAATAAACACTTTTGAGAGAATAGAGTAAATGAGGGGCAGGATAGGATAGAGGGAAATGTAGTTAGTCTTTCACAACATGACTGTTATGAAAGTGTTTCCTATGACTACATGTGTATAACCAATATGGATTTGCTTGCCTTCTCAGTGGGGGTAGGTATGATGGGAGGAAGGGGGAGAAGTTGGAACTCAAAGTTTTAAAAATAAAATAAAATAAAAATTGTTTTCACATGCAAGTGGGAAATAAGAAATACAGGTAATGGAGTATAGAAATCTATCTTGCCCAACAAGAAAATAAAGGAAGGGGATAATAGGAGGGGAGTGTATGATAAAAGTGAGGGCAGATTACAGGAAGGAGTAATCAGAATGCATGTTATCTTTGGGAAGAGGAGAGGGGAGAGATGGGGAGAAAATGAATAGAAGACAAAATAAAATTTAAAAAATGAATACTAGCTTAAGACATCACTTTCCTACACGCCAGGAAATGAATTTGCAAAACCATTTATCCTTTCTCTTTTTAGGAGCAATTTATCTGTCCAAGGGCTCTGAATTATATGTTTGGTTGTGTTAATCATAATTATTTCATTCATATGCTTTGTTCTGCAATGAAATGTCTCAAATGTAAAATAAAATGAACACTCATGTGCCACCTTTTAATGTGTGTGTAAACTCAAGTATATATTATGGTATAAGGATAAAAGAGAACAAAAATATATTCTTTTGAAAGAAATAAATAATGAAATATTTCATTAGATATTTCTAAAATACATATAATATTGACATCCTAGGACCATTAATCAATCTGGAAATGACTCATTTGTATAAATTTGTCTTACTTTTCTATAAATTTGAGAAATGAAGCCTTTATCAGAGAAACTTGCTACAAAATCCCCCTTCCTGTAGTTTCCTCTTTTCCTTCTAATTATGGCTACATTACTTTTGCTTGGGCAAAAGATTTTTAATTTCATGTCATCAAAATCATCGATTTCACTTCCTGCGGTCTGTGTTATTTGGAAAATAAACTCTTTCATTGTCTGTAAATATACTCCCTTAATTTACTTACGACATCATCTTTTATGTCTAAATCATTTATCCATTTTTATATTACCTTGGTATATGATGTGAGATGTTGATCTATGCCTAGTTTCTACTAAACTGCTTTCCAGTTTTCCTAGCAATTTTTGTCAAATATTTAGTTTTTACCCCAAAAGCTTGAATCTATGGATTTATGAAACACTGGAATATTACAGTTATTTAATACTACAGTTGCATGCATCATTTATTCTACTGATCCACTACTCTATTTTTAAGCTGGTATCACAAATTATTCTCAAAAGTTGAGACAGCACACTCTAGATTTCTTTTTTTTAATTAATTCATTTAACTTTTAACATTCATTTTCACAAAATTTTGGGTTCTAAGTTTTCTCCCCGTTTGTCCCCTCCCTCCACCCCAGGACACTGAGCATTCTGATTGCCCCTATCACTAATCTGCCCTCTCATCTATCATCCCTCCCTTCCCTTGTCCCCATCTTCTCTTTTGTCCTGTAGGGCCAGGTAACTTTCTATACCCCATTGCTTGTATTTCTTATTTCCCAGTTGTATGCAAGAACAATACTCAACAGTTGTTCCTAAAACTTTGAGTTCCAACTTCTCTTCATCCCTCTCTCCCCACCCATTCCCTTTGGAAGGTAAGCAATTCAATATAGGCCATATCTCTGTAGTTTTACAAATGACTTCCACAATAGTCGTATTCTGTGAGACTTTTCCCTCCATCCTATCCTGCCCCACGTTGCTTCTATTCTCTTTTTGGATCCTGTCCCTCCCCAAGTGTTGACTTCAAATTGCTCCCTCCTCCCATTTCCTTCCCTTCCATCATCCCCCCCACTCTGCTTATCCCCTTCTCCCCCCTTTCCTGTATTGTAAGATAGGTTTTTATACCAAAATGAGTGTGCATTTTATTCCTTCCTTTAGTCGAATGTGATGAGAGTAAACTTCATGTTTTTCTTCCACCTCCTCTCTTTTTCCCTCCACTGAAAAGTCTTTTGCTTTCCTCTTTTATGAGAGATAACTTGCCCCATATCATTTCTCCCTTTCTCCTCCCAATATATTTCTCTCACTCCGCTAAATTTCATTTTTTTAACATATGATCTCATCCTATTCAATTCACTCTGTGCTCTCTGTCTCTCTCTCTCTGTGTGTGTGTGTGTGTGTGTGTGTGTGTGTGTGTGTGTGTGTGTAATCCCAATAACTACCCAGATACTCAAAAGTTTCAAGAGTTACAAACATTGTCTTTCCATGTAGGAATGTGAGCAGTTCAACTTTAGTAAGTCCCTTATGACTTCTCTTTGCTGTTTACCTTTTCATGCTTCTCTTCATTCTTGTGTTTGAAAGTCAAATTTTCTGTTCAGCTCTGGTCTTTTCATCAAGAATGCTTGAAAGTCCTCTATTTCATTGAAAGACCATTTTTTCCCCTGAAGTATTATACTCAGTTTTCCTGGGTAGGTGATTCTTGGTTTTAGTCCTAGTTCCTTTGCCTTCTGGAATATCCTATTCCATGCCCTTCGATCCCTTAGTGTAGAAGCTGCTATATCTCGTGTTATCCTGATTGCATTCCCACAATACTTGAATTGTTTCTTTCTAGCTGCTTGCAATATTTTCTTCTTGACCAGGGAACTCTGGAATTTGGGCACAATGTTCCTAGGAGTTTCTCTTTTTGGATCTCTTTCAGGCGATGATCGGTGGATTCCTTGAATACTTATTTTGCCCTCTGGTTCTAGAATCTCAGGGCAATTTTCCTTTATAATTTCATGAAAGATGATGTCTAGGCTCTTTTTTTGATCATGGCTTTCAGGTAGTCCCATAATTTTAAAATTGTCTCTCCTGGATCTATTTTCCAGGTCAGTTGTTTTTCCAATGAGATATTTCACATTATCTTCCATTTTTTCATTCTTTTGGTTTTGTTTTGTAATTCCTTGGTTTCTCATAAAGTCATTATCCTCCATCTGTTCCATTCTAATTTTGAAAGAACTATTTTCTTCAGTGAGCTTTTGAACCTCTTTTCCATTTGGCTAATTCTGCTTTTGAAAGCATTCTTCTCCTCATTGGCTTTTTGAACCTCTTTTGCCAATTGAGTTAACCTATTTTTCAAGGTGTTATTTTCTTCAGCATTTTTTGGAGAGGTCTCCTTTAGCAAGCTGTTGACCTGCTTTTCATGCTTTTCTTGCATCTCTCTCATTTCTCTTCTCAGTTTTTTCTCCACCTCTCTAACTTGATTTTCAAAATCCTTTTCTTTTGGATGTTCGGGATACAAAAGCCTTGATTTCTACATCTTTCCCTGATGGTAAGCATTGTTCTTCCTCATGAGAAAGGAAGGGAGGAGATATCTGTTCACCAAGAAAGTAACCTTCTATGGTCTTATTTTTTTTCCCTTTACTGGGCATTTTCCCAGGCAGTGACTTGACTTCTGAGCTTCCTCTTCACACTCACCTGGCCTCCAGATCCTCCCAGCCAGCGCTTGTGGTCTAAGATTCAAATGCTGCTTCCCAGCCTCAGGGCTTTTGGTGGGGGCGGGGCTGCTATTCAGTGTGAGATTAAGTTCAGCTGCTCAGGTGGGGGCAGGGCCGCCTCTCAGGCTCAGTTCCCTCAGGGGGTTTATGCAGAGACCTTCCACAATGGATCCAGGCTCCTGCCTGCTCAGGGAGCCCTGGTCTGCTCCTGCCTCAGCTGTTGCCTCCCGAGGGGGCCTGAGTTATGGGGGCACCCCACTCCCCTCTCGACCCGCCGAAGAGACCCTCTCACCGACCCTTGTCACCTGTGGGTGGGGGACCCTCGCTGCCACTGGAGATTCCGTCCCTGAAGCCTGCTCGGATCTGCTCCTTTCTGTGCAGCACCGCCTCTGCAGGGTTGGGCTCTGCTCCAGGTCCGGGGCACGAGGGACCTTTTGTGAGAGGTTTTCAGGCTCTCTGGAGCAGAAATCTCCTCCGCTCCATTGTTCTGTGGCTTCTGCTGCTCCAGAATTTGCCGGTGGTTCTTTTTTTACAGATATATTATGGGCAGTGGGTTCGGAGGTAGCGTATTTGCACCTTTCTACTCGGCCATCTTGCTCTATATGCTTATATTGAAGAACTATATAAAGGACCTTAAAAAGTCTAATTACCTGCTTCCCTAAATGGACCTCTCTCTAGCCAGTGATACTCTTCTGATTGGACTCTGATTCAATGATTACCATATTTTTATTCCAATCATATTTTCCCTGTTTCAGAGATTCTGAACTCCTGTTCCTCATTCCACTCTCCCTTACTCTCATCCTCCTCAACTTTTCTGTCACCATATGGCAACTCTACGTCCCAATCCAGATCTGCTTACCCCTTTCAATGTGTTCTCTAAAATGCCTGCCCCATAATCATTAAATTCACTTTTATCTTAAATCTTTTCCTTTCCCAGTCCCTCCATCTTTTGGCTCTCACTGAGGGTCAGTGCTTTATTGACAGTGCATCTCTGGCCCCACTTTCTGGTACTGGTTACTTTTTCATTCATACCCCTCAACCCACTGATTGTGGTGGTGGTAAATGTAATGTTCTCACACCCCTTGCTGACTCCAGGTTCTCTATCTACCACCATCATTCAGTAACCTCTCCTATGACATTCTCTATCCACCACCATCATTCAGTAACCTCTCCTATATCACCCAATAGATAACAATTGCCATTATCTATTGACTCCCAGGATATTCTACTTTTTCCTCACCACTTGGCTCACAGTCTTTCACTTCAGTACAATTTCTGCCTTCATAGTAGGAAACATCACAATTCATATTGATACACATTCAAGTGACCTAATTTCCCAGTATCTCAACGTATTTAATTCCCTTAACCTACTCACTTATTCCTCTACTCTACATTAGACACACACAGATAGTCATACCCTTTATCTTGCTATCAGAAATGTTCCAGTCCCATTGTTATGAACTCCAAATATTTTATCTGATCATAATTTTTTTGACTTCAACACTCTCTCTGACTGATGACCTCTAACTCAATTCTTTGTCCTCATCTTAACTTCCAAACCCTCTTCCAGGAAGCTCTTTTCCAGGCTACCCTTCTTACTTTGACTTCACTCTCCTCTTTATCCTTATCCTTAGTGGAATAGTTCAATATTTTACTATTCTCTATACTTGAATTTCTTGCCAAACCCCAACATTGCATTACTTCTGACTTCCACTTGAAGGCTATTTGTATGATCTGGAGCGGAACGGGAGAACAAAAAACGAAATTGTTTTGATTTCATCCACCACAAATAACTGGAACTTCATTGCACTAAACAAATAATCCTTTTTATATCTACTTTCTTGATTTGCTCCCTTACTCACCAGAGAGGATATTTCCCCTCAATCCCTTACCAATCCTCCCTTCTTTCAAACTTCCTTGGTCCATGCTCCATCATGTTCCAAGCCACCCACTGTCTCAAGCTCAGTTTCGTTCTCAACTCCTCACTGGTACTCACACTATGTAGCCAACTTGTTGTTAAGTCTTCTTTACTTCTACCTTTATGACATCATTTGTAAAGAAACCATTTCTTTTCAAGATATTAGGAGATACCCTGTTTTCCAGAGCTAAGGCCTAGCAAGCAAGCTGTGCCCAGGGTGTGTCATACCAGCAATCCTTTGTGCTCAACTCTCTCAGCCACAGCAAAAATCCCCTAATTGTTTTCAGTCATGAAACCCTGCTATGAATCAAAATTGTCACATTGTGGTTGTTACTGCCCATTGTCAGAGCTACAGCTCACCCTTATAGTCAATGGTGTAAGTCAATGGGCAGTCTTCCCATACTGCCTCATCCCACCCACTCAAGGTAGGGCTCAAGCCCTGTCTTTGCTTGCAAGCCCTTTCCCTCACTTTGAAAGTAACCTGCTTGATTGCTGAATCTCCTGTCTCTTACCTGTTGTGTTTGGCTCAGGTCCCTTACAGGTTAGAGGGCCATTCCTGTCTGGATGACATTGCCCATCTCTCTGCTCACACAGCTGACACCTTGATTCTAACCTTTATCACTTCACATCTGGACTATTGCATTCTTTTCTGTCTCAAATTTCTTCCAACTCTAAGTCATTCTCCATTGAGATGCCAATGATTTTCAGGGCAGGGAGTCATTAAAGCTCTCACCTGGGATCACTAATATGATAAACCAGGGGCATTCTTATCATGAATGGGAGTTCCCTAGTCTTTGCCTTTGCCCCCACTCTGTATTTTCGAGTATCCTGGCCCTGTGGCTCCACTCAAACTTCTCAGACCAAATCACCCCTCCCATATGTTGGCTAGAGTATATGTTACCTTTTTTGTTGTTGTTGTTAGAGGGTAAGTTACTTGGGGATGGAGAGTGACTTTCTTTTTGTATTTATATCATCAATCTTAGCACAGTTCCTGGCATATAGTAAATGCTTTTTCCTTTATTCAGGCAGCGGTACCCACTGTGTGTGTGTGTGTGTGTGTGTGTGTGTGTGTGTGTGTGTGTGTGTGTGTGTGTGTATGCATGTATGCGTGTTCTTCCTTCATTGCCTAAGAAGACCATGCCATCAGAGAAATAATGACATGACCTGCACTTGACTTTGTTTTCAGTGAGGGAGGGCTATGTAGGTCACCAGCCTCACTTCCCCTCCAGAGCCATCTGAAACCAGTGACCAGATATTCATCAGGATGAGGCATTTGGGGTTAAGTGACTTGCCCAAGGTCACACAGCTAGTGAGTGTCAAGTGTCTGAGGGGAAATTTGAACTCAGGTCCTCCTGACACCTGCACTGGTGTTCTATCCACACGCACTGTGTACCTGCAACTTGGCAGAATTTTCTACCTCTTTGCTGACTCTTCTTTCCTCTCACAACATCCCTGCTCTTTTCCTCTCCATCTCCCCCAGTTTGGCTTTTCTGCAGTTTTTATCAGCATCCAGATTAATTTTCCTTTTATGATCCTGGCGGGCCAATAACTGTGCTCATTTTCTTTTGGAAGGCAAACTGACCAATCCCAACACATCACGCAGATGTGTCTCCTAGTCCTTGTTCGCTGTCGCAGTCTTCTAAAATATTGCTTCTTTTGCTTTCAAAGATGTTTTCTTCCTCTCCCCTCCTTTCACTTTTTTTTTTTTAAACTTCTGGGTTCACCTGCAATTCCGGATATTTGGGGTGAGACGCTAAATCAAGTCTGCGGACAACCGAGGCCCACCTGTACATTCATTTCCACGTACACATGCTGAAAAGCCCTTCGTGTAGTAGCCCCTTGGCCAGAAGCGGCGGTGCGAGGCCCGCGCGGAGCAGAGAGCTTTCTCTCCCTCAGTCTCTCCCTTTAGCACTCCCTCGGTTTCTGTCTGTTCTGTCTGTTTCCCTCTTCCATCACCTCTCTCCCGGACGCAGCCTGAGGGTGTGAGGTGCTTCTTCCCAGCCCTCCCGCCTGCTCCTCGGACCCTGCCGCCTCCACAGGCGAGTCCCCTTCCCGGCGTCGGGTGGCCGGGCGGCAGCACAGAAGTAAAGCTCACTCGTTTGGACCCTCCTCCGCTTCCCCGGCTGCCAGCGGGCACCTGCCCGAGGGGCCGATTCTCGGAGTGGTTCAGGATCGCGGTGCGAGCCGCCTGACCTCCGGCCGGGGCTGCCCTGGGTGCAGCGGGGGCTGGGGGCTGGAGGAGTTGAGGAGGATGAGGGGCGATGGGTGCTGGGCTGGTCCAGAAGGTGTGAGATTGGAAGGGGTGATTAGATTCAGTAAGAGGTAAGGAGCCAAAGGGAATGGAGAGAGGGGAATGCTGAGCCTTAAAGAATAAGATGGGGAAGAGCGGAGGGTTGGGGAGGAGGTCTTGTAAAAGTTGACAGGTGAGTGTCATAAGACTGGAGTGACGTGTGCTTTAACAGAAGAGCTCGCGTGACACCTTCCCCTCCCCTGCCTCTCCCTCCGCCAGGTAGATTGAAACATATTTTAGGTATGTGAGATAAACATTAGAGACTCCTGTGCACCGTTATTGTAACCAAATAATTGCCATTAATATGTGTTTCAGATTACCTGATTCCCTTCTGTATTTTAACTGAAAAATTAGAAACTTAGTTTTTTGATAAGTTGAGTGGCTAATAGAATATCTGTATAATTAAATTTACTTCTTTATATAATAATACTGAGACAAATGATAAATGTTTACAGGTGATGCACAAATAAACAATTTTTAATGTTTTAGGTCATGCATTTGCTATTTTTAACAATAACCTCTAAAATACATGAAGACTCCTTAATAAAAACTAATGGAGGTAAAAAAGCAAATGTAATAAAATTGCAGTTAAGAAAACTGGTTCACAAATTCAGTAGAGTCCTGGCCCTGGAGTCAATAGGACCAGAGTTCAATCTATCCTCATATATTTTTTTGGCTGTGTGACCCTGGGCAAGTCACTTAATCTCAATTGTCTGAAAAGATAGAATGAAGAATGATGAAGACTACTTTTTTTTTTAATTTTTTTTTTATTTTTTTATTTTTTTAATGTTTAACAATCACTGCCATACAATTGCGATTTTATCCCTCCCCACCCACCCCCCACTACCTCCCTCCCTCCCCACGACTGCATACAATTCTGTATAGATTCTACATATACTTTCCTATTGAGTATATTTTCACTATAGTCATGCTATGTAGTCAGACTAAGATAAATGAAAGAATCCGTATAACAAATCAGAACATGATACACAAACAGATACACATACACAAACATGATCTGCTACATTATGTGAGTGACTTCCATATTTCTCTCTCTGAGTGTAGAAGGCATTTTGCCTTGAGGTCCACCATTGGGATTTTTTTTTTTTCAGAAGTTCTTGTGTTATTACAAAAATCTAAGTCTACCAGAAAAAACTCTCACACACTGTGGTTGTTGCTGTGCATAAAGTTCTCCTGGTTCTGCTCCTTTCACTCAGCATCAGGTCATGTAAGTCCTTCCAGGCCTCTCTGAAGTCTTCTTGTTCATCATTTCTTATGGCACAATAGTACTCCATTACATTCATATACCATAATTTATTCAGCCATTCCCCAATTGATGGACATCCCCTTGACTTCCAGTTTTTGGCAACTACATAGAGTGCTGCTATAAATATTTTTGTACATGTGGGACCCTTTCCCATTTTTATGATCTCTTGGGGATATAGTCCTAGTAGCGATATTGCTGGGTCAAAGGGTATGCACATTTTTGTAGCCCTTTGGGCATAGTTCCAAATTGCTCTCCAGAATGGTTGGATGCGCTCACAGCTCCACCAACAATGAATTAGTGTTCCAACTCTCCCACATCCTCTCCAGCATTTATCATTTTCTTGTTCTGTCATGTTTGCCAATCTTATAGGTGTGATGTGGTACCTCAGAGTTGTTTTGATTTGCATCTCTCTAACCAATAGTGATTTAGAGCATTTTTTCATATGATTATAGATAGCTTTAATTTCTTCCTCTGAAAATTGCCTGTTCATATCCTTTGACCATTTATCAATTGGGGAATGACTTGTATGATTATACATTTGGGTCAGTTCTCTATATATTCTAGAAATGAGGCCTTTATCCCCGAGCTTAGCTGTAAAAATTTTTTCCCAATTTACTACATCCCTCCGGATTTTGGTTGCATTGGGTTTGGTTGTGCAAAAACTTCTCAGTTTAATGTAATCAAAGTTATCCATTTTGCATTTCATAATGCATTCTATCTCTCCTTTAGTAAAGAATTCTTCCCTTCTCCATAGATCTGATAAATACACTATTCCTTGCTTCTCCAGTTTATTCATGGTATCAATCTTTATACCTAAATCATGTACCCATTTGGACTTTATTCTTGTGTACGGTGTCAGGTATGGGTCTATGCCTAATTTCCGCCACACTGTTATCCAGTTTTCCCAGCAATTTTTATCAAACAATGAGTTCTTATCCCAGAAGCTGGGGTCCTTGGGTTTATCAAACAGAAGGTTGCTATATTCCTTGCCTACTGCATCTTGAGTGCCAAGTCTATTCCACTTGTCTACCTCTCTGTTTCTTAGCCAATACCAAGTGGTTTTGATAAGTGCTGCTTTATAGTACAGTTTAAGGTCTGGTAGCGCTAGGCCACCTTCCCAGGCATTTCTTTTCATTAGTCCCTTTGATATTCTGGACCTTTTGTTTTTCCAAATGAATTTTGATATTATTTTATCCAGCTCTAGAAAGTAATTGTCTGATAGTTTAATTGGTATGGCACTAAATAAGTATATTAATTTGGGTAGAATTGTCATTTTTATTATATTAGCATGGCCTACCCATGAGCAACTAATGTTTTTCCACTTACTTAAATCTGACTTTATTTGTGCAAAAAGTGTCTTGTAATTGTGTTCATATAGTCCCTGGGTTTGTTTTGGCAGGTAGACTCCTAAGTATTTTATACTGTCTACCCTAACTTTAAATGGGATTTCTCTTTCTATCTCTTGCTGTTGAACTTTGTTGCTAGTATATAGGAATGCAGAAGATTTGTGTGGGTTTATTTTGTACCCTGCAACTTTGCCAAAGTTGTTTATTAATTCAAGTAATTTTTTACTTGAATCTCTGGGATTCTGTAGGTAAATCATCATATCATCTGCAAAGAGTGATAACTTAGTTTCTTCTTTGGCTATTCTAATTCCTTGAATATCTTTATCTTGTCTAATTGCTACAGCTAACATTACTAGTACCATATTGAATAATAGTGGTGATAATGGACAACCTTGTTTCACCCCTGATCTTATTGGGAATGCATCTAGCTTATCCCCATTGCATATAATGCTTGCTGAAGGTTTTAGATAGATACTGCTTCTTATTTTATGGAAAGTTCCCTTTATTCCTATGTTCTCCAATGTTTTTAGTAGGAATGGATGTTGTATTTTGTCAAAAGCTTTTTCTGCATCTATTGAGATAATCATGTGGTTTTTGTTAGCTTTGTTGTTGATGTGATCGATAATGCTAATAGTTTTCCTAATATTGAACCAGCCCTGTAGTCCTGGTATGAATCCTACCTGATCATAATGTATTAATCTCGTGATAAGATGCTGTATTCGTTTTGCTAAAATCTTATTTAAAATTTTTGCATCTATATTCATTAGAGAAATTGGTCTATAATTTTCTTTCTCTGTTTTGTCTCTTCCTGGTTTGGGTATCAAAACCATATTTGTATCATAGAAAGAATTTGGGAGGACTCCTTCTTCCCCAATTTTCAAGAATAGTGTATGTAGTATTGGAATTAACTGTTCTTTAAATGTTTGATAGAATTCACTTGTGAATCCATCTGGCCCTGGAGATTTTTTCCTAGGGAGTTCATTGATGGCTTGTTCAATTTCTTTTTCTGAGATGGGGTTGTTTAAGTATTCAACTTCCTCTTCTGTTAATCTGGGCAATTTGTATTTTTTAAAATATTCATCCATCTCATTTAGATTGTCGAATTTGTGGGCATAAAGTTGGGCAAAGTAGTTTCTAATTATTGTTTTAATTTCCTCCTCATTGGAGGTGAGTTCACCCCTTTCATTTTTAATGTTAGTAATTTGGTTTTCTTCTTTCTTTTTTTTGATCAGATTAACCAAAGGTTTATCAATTTTATTAGTTTTTTCATAAAACCAACTATTGGTTTTATTTATTAATTCAATAGTTTTCTTTATTTCAATTTTATTAATCTCTCCTTTGGTTTTCAGTATTTCTAATTTGGTATTTACTTGGGGATTTTCAATTTGTTCTTCTTCTAGCTTTTTCAACTGCAAGCCTAAGTCATTGATCTCCTCTTTCTCTATTTTATTTATGTAAGCATTCAGAGATATAAAACTTCCCCTAATAACTGCTTTTGCAGTGTCCCATAAGTTTTGGTATGTTGTCTCACTATTGTCATTCTCTTGAATGAAGTTGTTGATTGTTTCTATGATTTCTTCTTTAACCCAATCCTTCTTTAGAATTAGATTATTTAGTTTACAATTGATTTTTGGTTTCTCTTTCCATGGCCTTTTATTACATGTAATTTTTAATGCATTATGATCTGAAAAGGATGCATTGATTATCTCTACCTTTCTGCACTGGATTGTGAGATTTTTATGTCCTAGTACATGGTCAATTTTTGTAAATGTTCCATGTACCGCTGAGAAAAAGGTATATTCCTTTCTATTCCCATTCAATTTTCTCCAAAGATCTATCATATCTACCTTACCCAGAGTTTTATTTACCTCCTTAACCTCTTTCTTGTTTATTTTGAGGTTGGATTTATCTAGTTCAGAGAGGGGGAGGTTGAGGTCCCCCACTAGTAGGTCCCCCACTAGTATAGTTTTGCTATCAATTTCTTCCTTCAACTCCCCCAACCTCTCCTCTAAGAATCTGGATGCTATACCACTTGGAGCATACATGTTTAGTAATGATATTGCTTCATTGTCTATGGTGCCTTTTAGTAGGATATAGTTTCCATCCTTATCCCTTTTGATTAGATCTATTTCTGCTTTTGCTTTGTCTGAGATTAGGATTGCTACTCCTGCCTTTCTTACATGAGCTGAGGCACAATATATTCTGCTCCATCCTTTGACCTTTATCCTATGTGTATCCCCCCGTTTCAAATGTGTTTCTTGTAAGCAGCATATTGTTGGATTATGGCTTTTAATCCATTCTGCTATCCGTCTCCGTTTTATGGGAGAGTTCATCCCATTCACATTCACAGTTATGATTACAATCTGTGTATTTCCCTCCACCCTCTTTCCCACCATTTGTGCTTTTAACTCTCCCGTCTCCCTTCCCCTCCTCAATAGTATTCACTTTTCTCCCCCTCCTCCTGCAGCCTTCCCCTCCTTCTTTTGACCCCCCTCCCTTTTAGTCCCCTTTACTCTTATTGCTTCTTTCCTCCCTTTTAGCCACCCTCCCCTTTCTTCCCCCTTCCCCTCCTACTACCTATAGAGCTAGTTAGGATTATCTGCTTAAGATTATTGTTCCCTCCTTTGAACAAATCAGATGAGAGTACCTCTCAAACAATGCTCATCTCCCTCCCCTCCTTCCCTCTACTATAGTTTTGTACTTCTTCCTGTGATATAATTTGCCATTTTCTGCTTCCCCCTTTCCACACCTCCTATTACATTCCCTTCTCATACTTAAATCATATTTTTGACATGACATCATTTACTTTATGCCCGTTCCCTCTACATATATCCCTTTTATCATAATAGCTGCACAGTTCTCAAGATTAACAGGTATCATCTTCCCTTATAGGAAGGTAAACAGATTGCCCTAATTGAGTTGCAAGTTTTTGTTTTTGTTTTTTCCCCTCTGTTTACCTTTTTATGATTCTCTGGAGACCTGCATTTGAAGATCAAATTGTCTATTGAGTTCTGGTGTTTTGGTCAGGAAGCTCTGGAAATCCCTTATTTCGTTGAATGACTTTCTCCTTGCCTGAAATGTTATGCTGAACTTTGCTGGGTAGTTGATCCTTGGTTGGAGTCCCAACTCCTTTGCCTTATGGAATATTGGGTTCCAATTCTTTTGATCTTTTAATGTAGAAGCTGCAAGGTCCTGTGTGATCCTGACTGTGTGACCTTGATATTTAAATTGTTTCTTTCTGGCTGCTTGTAGTATTTTCTCCTTCACTTGATAGCTCTGGAATTTGGCAACTATATTTCTTGGGGTTTTGAGTTTGGGATCCCTTTCCGGTGGGGAACGGTGGATTCTTTCGGTGACTATTTTGCCCTCTGAGTCTAGTACTTCTGGGCAGTTTTCCTTGATGATTTCCTGGAAGATATTGTCCAGACTCTTTTCTTCATCATGGGTTTCTGGCAGGCCAATAATTCTTAGATTTTCTCTCCTGGATCTATTTTCCAGGTCAGTTGTTTTTCCAATTAAATATTTTACATTTTCTTCTATCTTTTCATTCTTTAGATTTTGTTTGACTGATTCTTGTTGCCTCATTGAGTCATTAGTTTCTACTTGCCCAATTCTAATCTTGATCGTATTGTTTTCTTCAGTTAGCTTTCGCATCTCCTTTTCCATCTGGCCAATTTTTCCCTTTAAGGAGCTATTTTCTCCATTTAATTTTTGTACTTCTTTTTCCATTCGACCAATTTTCCCAGTTAGGTTTTGGGTTTCCTTTTCCATCTGATCAATTTTCCCTATTAGGTTTTGAGTTTCCTTTTCCGTTTGATTAACTCTTCCTTTTAGGGAATTATTCTCTCCAGTTAATTTTTGAACTTCCTTTTCCATTTCTTCAATTTTCTTTTTCAGATTGATGTTCTCATCAGTGAATTCTTTTTTTATAGTTTTAAAATCATTGGCCAGTTTTTCTTTTATATCCTTCTTCAGACGTTCCAGGTAATCTAGTTGTGCTTCCGAGAAATTCATAGTCCCATCTGAGGTTTCAGATGGAAGTACAGTCTCAGCTCTGACCTCTTTGGTGTTTGTGTTTTGGTCCTTATCCCCATAGAAAGATTCTATGGTTTTTTCACTTTTCGTCTGCTTTTTCCGATTCATGATGTTGGCTGAGTGTTGTAGCTTTTGGTTCTTTCAGTCAGAAGATACAGATCTTTTAACTTGAGTTGATGTTTGTCTAGGCTAAAAGCAGGCTTTTTTTTTTTTTTTTTTGTTGTTGTTGTTGTTGTTTCCCAGATCAACCCTGGGTTTAGCTTGATAGGTGTGTGGGAGGTGTGGTCTGGTCTCAGGATATCTCCTCAGCTGGCCTGAGGCAAAGGCAAGGTCCGGGGATGGTGATCCCAGCTTCCCTATTGTCTTCCCTTTCCCCTGGAGGGCTGGGGCACGCCTAGAGGCTAATGCGTGTTCCCGCCCCTCCTGGGGCTCGTCTCCCGGGCTGAGGCTTGCTTGGGTCTCAGTGCGAATTTTCTCTGCCCTGGGTCGTCTGTCCCTCCAGATAGCCTCCACCACGGTGGGAAGAATCCCCCTTTGCCACTTTTCCAGCCTCTGGTGTTATGAGACCACCCGCCCCCTTCTGCTGTTCCCACTGATCCAGGATTAATCTGGGGAAGAATTTTATGGTTCCCTCACGGTCATGGGGGGGAGGGGAGAGCACTTACTGATCACTCTGGCATCCCAGCTCCTGGATGTTCAAGTAGTGACCCACTGAAGTCCCGTCTTTAGGCTGAAGATTTCAAAGGCTGTTGCGCTGATATCGTTGGCTCGGCCTGGCTTATCTCCTGCTCCGCTGGTCTCGCCGGCCACTCTCGGGCCCCTTGGGTCGCCTCCGCCCTGCCGCGCCGACTGCGCTGCGCTGTGCGCCGGGGTCTTACCCCCGCGGAACAGATCCCTCCCGTGGACCTTCCAGTCCAGCCTGGGCTCCGAATCTGTCAAAGTCCGTCTCCCACTGGATTCTACACCTCCAAAGTCTGGTCAGACTCTCCCCCCAGAGATATCCAAAGGAGTTTTTCCAGGAGCTTAGGTGAGTCGTTGCTTTCACTCCGCCATCTTGGCTCCGCCCGAAGACTACTTTTTGAGAACTTTTTTTTTCTGATTAAATTCAGTTCAGATTTAAATGAATAATTCTTAGTCATCTATGATGGGGAGTGTACTTATGTGCTCTCTATTTTTCCTTAAGCACTTCAAAATGAATTTGGAAAAAATATGTTAATTTCATATCTTAATTATATTATTCTTCATTATTTGGGGGAAAAGAGAAAAATGAAATACTGGCTACTGAAAATTCAATGTTAAATTCTGATAACAGTTCTTGTTTCAGGGCACTAAACTGACTGTAATGATATAATAATAGCTGGTTTTCTATAATTGTTTTAGAATTTTCAAAGTGCATTAAATAAATTATCTCATATGAGTTTTACCACAACTACAGAAGCTATGTATTCCTGGTGTTATTATAATCCCTTTTAAAGATGTGGAAACTGAAATTTAGTGGGATTAAATGACTGGTTTAAAGTAACATAATTTGTTAAGTCTTGGAGGCAGAATTAGAACCCAATTATCCTTGGCTCCAAATCCATGCTATGAATGATGCCACACTATCTCTAAAGGTAGAATATATGGATTATTTTGAGACATACTACAGGTTTGCTAATGGCTGTTATAAATATGGGGCAGATAGGTGGTGCAGTGGATAGAACACCACTGCAGGAGTCAGGAGGACCTGAGTTCAAGTCTCACCTCAGACACTTGACACTCACTAGCTGTGTGACCTTGGGCAAGTCACTTAACCCCAGTTGCCTCATTCTGGGTCATCTCCAGTCATCCTGATGAACATCTGGTCACTGGATCCAGATGGCTCAGGAGGAGAAGTGAGGCTGGTGACCTGCACAGCCCTCCCTCACTCAGAACAAAGTCAAGTGCAAGTCATGTCAGCATTTCTCTGATGGAACAGTCTTCTTCAGCAACGAAGGATGAACACACACACAAGTTATAAATATGGCACCCTTTTCCTTAGGCCAAGTGCAGTTCTCAGTATCGCACATCTTTTCAGAATTTGCAAAAAGAAAAAGATGTTAAGTAACATTTTTTTCTAGACATTGGGAGGAAGGGTTGAACTTTATGACACTTTCTCTTAATACTGGTTTTTGGGTTGATAGAATCTTGAACTGATGATAGATGTTCTAGAAATTTGTTTATGTATATATATATATGTACATATATATATATGTGTGTGTGTGTGTGTATGTGTGTATGTATGTGTGTGTGTGTATAAATCAAATATTACAGAGTACTACTATCTTTTTTTATTTGGATACTTGTGTAATTTAGTTAGATTTGAATAATTAGTGAAATGTGATACTTTAATTTTTTTCAGAATAAAATGAACACTAAAAATTGGAAACTGACCTGTGGAAGTATGGAAGTAATATCATACCTTAAATTTGTTAATTTATTTTTTTAGCCCTTACTGAGAAATTTTTTTCTTCCTATAACTCACTAGCATTTTAAAGACATAACACCACCTCTATATTAGCTTGAATGAAAAATTAGAATGAAAGATTTGTGATGCTGTAAAGGACCTCAGACTTACAAAAAACAGAAGACTTTCTATAGCATCCTTTAGGATAGCCTGTAATGGGGAATTCACTCTCTTTAATGAGGCAGCCCATTTTATTTAATAGACAGCTCTAATTGTTGGGCAGTTTTTCCTAATGTTGCAAAGATCTGTCACCTGTCTTTCTCATCCATTCATTAGTCCTGCTTCTGTCTTCTGGGACCAAGCAGAAAAATCTAACTTTTCTACTTAACATTTTTTGGATATTTCAATACTTTTGTTACCTCCCTGACTCTTTTCCACTCTAAACATTCTGAGTTTCATTAACTGTTTTCTTATTTGGTAGTTTCTAGTCCCTTCATTATTCTAGCTACTTTGCTATAGAAGTACTTCAACTTTCCCTTGACTTCTAGGTCCTTAGATTCTGCCTTTTGACTGAGTCCAAGTTTTACAAACCAAAATTTTTAATTAGGGGAATTCGTTCCATGAAGTTTGGATTCAGTCAAGGACCTATAGGGCCTTATGTGGTCTCGAGGCCATAGGGTCCCCCCCCATTCTAGAATCTAGCCAAAAAGGCTAAGTTACTATTCTTTGAATTCATTATCTGTCTCTGGCTTCATTGCTTTCCCATAGGCTGTTCCCCATAAATAGAATTCACTCTCTCTTCACCTCTTCCTCTTACAATCCTTTGATTCTTTTGGGGCTCAGGTTATGTGTCACCTTATTTAGAAAACCTTTTCTGATGCCTTTAGTTTCCCTTCTCAAATGATCTTGTTTATTTTTCTTTACATGTTGACTGTCCCTCTCTCCCCTGCCAAGAGCTCATACCTTGTACATCATAGGCACTTAATAAAAGTTTGGTGCCTTGATTTTGTTAGTGTTACTGTTAAGAAGTAATATTAAGACATGATAACCTAATCAAGGCACAGTATCATGAAGAGTTTAACAGGACACAACACAAAGAGGATATGGGCAGTTTCTTACTCTGGATACTATGTTGCTATTATTATAGCCTAAGAAGGATATTGAATTGTTTGCTTTTTTTTTAGATGCTGCAACTTGAAACCTGTCCTTTGAATGATTGCTTTGTTATGAGTATGTTACAAATGGAGTAGCTGATTGGGACATATTCAAAGAGAATTTGGCAATGCTATAAGAATGAAGTATGACTTGAAATTGGACAAAATTATTTCTCATTAGATATAAATAAAAATAGATTTCTTTTCTACCCAGAAAATCTATTTCATGTTTCATTTTCTGTTTTTGTGAAATACCTGTTTCATTTAGAAAGGCACGTGTATCATGAAATGTGGTAGGAAAAAGGAAAAAGCTCTCAATCTGTACACATAGTGAAAGTGACATGGCATAATAGAAATAGCAAGAAACCTCTAGTCAGGAACCCTGCTATGGCTCCCAAGTATCATCTTGCACAAGTTATTTAATTTCTCTGACTCTTACTAATTTAATGAATGTGGGCTAATTATTAACTTTTCTGAACTTGAAATTTTCATCTGAAAAGTGGGTCTTGTTATGTCCCTTATAGGGTTGATGTGAAACTTAAATGATATAATATATTTAAAGTATTTTCTAAGCTTGAAATCAATATAAAATACCAGCTATTATCATTATCTTTGTACTTACAGTTGACAAAATTGAAGTTCAAACAAGTTCACTGTCCCATGTTCACCGAATTATTAATAATTTATGCAGGCTTAAAACAACTCCACTAAGAATGGTATATTCATCTTAATGCTTACTCTACCCCCAACACTGCCTATTTTTATCTTTTGTCATTTTTGTTAATTTTCTGAGTGTTTTGATTTGCATTTCTCATTATTAATAATTTGAATCATTCTTTCATATAATTATTAGTGGTTTGCATTTTCTTGAGAATTGTTCGTCTTTTGACTAGTCATTGATCAGAAAACGATTTTTAGTCTCTGTCAAAGGGAAGTCAGTTGCTTCCCTTCTCTTGTATTAATTTTGTTCAAGGAAAAGCTTTTCAATTGAATATAACCAAAATTATTTGGTATAGGGAAAAAAAAACTGACTCTGGAGTTAAATGACTTGGGTATAAGCCCTGCCTTTGACACTTAAAACCTGTGTGACCCTGGTCCTCTGAGGTTCTTTCCAGCTCTAGACTTTTGATCCTGTGATACTGTGTTCCTTTCTAATTTCCTCTGTCCCTTTTAAAATTAATAATCCACCACTTATGTATAAATGTAAAAGGTATATAATCTACTTGTCTTCTGAATTTTAATGGTATAATCCTTAATATTCAAGTCTCATATCCATTTTAGATTTATTATGGAATCTGGTATATAATATGCTGGTCAAAATCTGTTTTTATTCTAGCTTCCCTTCAGTTCTTATCATTTGGTTACGAAGTTGATTTGTTTTGATTTTACCTTGTCTACTCTATTCCATTTTATATTTTTCAATGATTTTGATGATTGTAACTTTAAAATATAGACTGAGGTTTGGAAGTGCAGTTATCCCTTCATTCAAATTTTCTCTTAATTCATTTGCTATTCTAGATCTTTTTTTGACCTAATTAATTTTATTATTATTTTTGCCTAGCTTTGTAAAAATATCCCTTTTGATAGTTTGGTATAGTAAAGATCTACATATTGACTCTGGTCTTCTTGTCATTTTAAAAATTATTCTGGCACATCCTAGATAGACGCATAACATATTCCCATAGATATTCTTTCACTTATGCCTGTACTTTTTTTTCTTTATGCAGTATTTTCCATGTAGACTGTCCTTCAGTAGGTTGACTTCTAAATATTTGCTGCATTCTTTAGGAATTTTGAATGGAACTTGAATTTCTCTTATCACCTCTTACATTTTTATTATTACCATATAGGAATACCATTGATTTCAGTGCCTTATTTTGGATTTGGCAGCTTTACTAAAGCTATTGTCTCAGGTTTTTTTTTGTTTTTTTTTTTGTTTTTGCCAATTCCTTAGTATTTCCTAAGTAAACTGTTGTGTCATTTGCAAATGGGATGGTTTTCTTTCCTATTTTTTTCTTTTTTGCTTTATGTTCTCTTGTCTTAGTGCTGTTCCTGGCATTTCTGCAACTATCTGAAATGAGAGTGGGAAAGGAGAGCATTCTTTCATTTAGTACATAAAATTTTAAATTTGATTTTATGAGAAAAATTTCTAATGTTTACCTGTTGAATGTATTGCTAGCTTTTGACTTATATAGATTTCTTTTTATTATATAAGACAAAAGAATCCCTCAGTCTCGACTACTTTTACAAGGTTTTGTTTTTTTTTTAAACATAAATGAATGTTGGTACTTTGCCATAGGCTTTTTCTTCATCTGTTCCATGGTTTTAAATGTTTTTATTTTTAGTCATTAGTTGGTAACTATTTTCCTAATGTTGAATCATCCCTGCATCCCTGGTCTAAATCCAACTTGATCACAAGGAATGATTTTTTGCATACAGTTTTGTAGTTTTTGGATGTTGTTTTCACTCATTACTTTATACAGGTCTTTTCATGTTTGTCAGAATTCTTCACATATACAGATTTTCATACATACAGGCTTTCCAGATCCTGTTGACTTTTTTTCTATTGGCCCCTGGATCCTTTCCCTCCTTTCTCAGAAGTTCAGTGTTTGGTTCAGAGTTTTTCTTTCAACCACAACTCCTGCCCATGTATTTAAGGACTTCAGTAGGTGTGTTTGCATTGCCTCAACTGTTATAGCTTGTTAATTTCCTTAATCTCCTCAATTCCAGTGATCTTTATCTTCACTCCTACCCAGCTATACTTAGGGAGAGTCAAATGTTTAATCTTATCCTAACCCACCAAATGTACCACTTCCATAATTCATAACTCTGAAATTACTTTATCAAACAGGTAGAGAATTAAGGACTAAGACTGTAAATTCCAAACCTTTCTTTTCTCTGGATACCTTATGCCCCTTAATCCTAATTTCCATCTTTTCCAAATTCCAGCCACTCCTTGCCCTAGAGGTGGGTCCGTGGCCTCAAATTCACATGTGACTCTCTAGGTCCTCTAGTACTGCCCTTTGACTGACTCCAGACTTCACAGAACATATTGACTGCTCTACCCTCTGCTCTTCTGGGCTACCACCCCTGCACAGCTCTCACATTGTTCCACAGCTCTTCCTTCTTCAACCCTTTCCCTCTGCTTCCTCTGCAGCCTTTGATACTGCTAACCACTCTCGTCTTTCTGGATACTCTTTCCTCTCTAGGTTTTCATAACACTATATTACTTCTTTACCTGTCTGATTATTATAAGTCTCTTTTTTGGTTTGACATTCATGCTTCACCCTGTATGGATGTACCTCTCAGCTTGGTCCTAGGCCCTCCCTTCTTACACTTACTTTTCCTCTCTTTCTTTCTCTTCCTCTCACTTAAGTTATCACCTCTATGCAGATGACTCTTAGATCTGCCTATAGAGTCCTCATTACTTTCCTGAGCTTTAGTCCCCATCCTTATCCCATTTCCAAGTACCTGATATACTTTCCAGTCTAAATGTTCCATGAGTATCAAAACGTAAGTTTGTCCGAAACAGAGCTCATTATATTTCATACCAAATCTACTTCTTGCTCCTAACTTCTCTATTATTTTTTTAGGGTAATCCTATTCTTTTTTCTTCAAGGTTTAAAATATGAGAGTTATCTGACTCTTACATCTCCCTCAGTGACCATCACCAATCATTTGCTAAGTCATATTGATTTTTAGGCAGCTAGTTGCACAGTAGATAGAGCACTGGGCCTGAAGTCAGGAGGACTTGAGCTCAAATTTGGCCTGAGACACTTACTTGTTTTGTGACCCTGGGCAAGTCACTTAACTGTTTGTCTCAGCTTCTCATCTGTAAAATGGCCTGGAGAAGGAAGTAGCAAACCACTCCAGCATCTTTTCAAAGAAAACCACAGAGGGGGTTATGAAGAGTTAGACATGACTGAAAAGAACAAATAATAACAACAAAAATGGATTTTTACTTCCTTGACATTTCTTACATCTATCTCTTCTCCAGTCATGCCACAGTCATCTAAGATAGGCTGTCATTATCCTCTTTTACATAATCTATTGAAATAATTTCCCAATTGGTTTTCCTGAATCCAGTCTCTCACCTCATCAATGTATTTTTCATGTATCTGTCAAAGTGATATTTCTTAAACCTTGTATTTGACTGTATTATTCCCTCATCTTTAAGTTTCAGTCGTTTCCTTTAGTCTCTAGGGTAAACCAAAATCCCCATATTTGGCATTAAAACCTTTTACAATCCAGCTCTAACCTTTCTTTCTAGGCTGATAACTGATTACTGTCTCTCATATACTCTACATTAGAGATGTCAAACTCCTTGGCCTGAAACTCCAAGGAATGAGATGAAAATGTAATTGAGAAATATTTAACCAAATAAATAAAAATATAAGCAATTAATTGACGAACATTTATTAAATGCCTACTATGTTCCAAAAACTTTGCTAAGCTCTGGGCATACAAAAGAGGCAAAAGACAGTGCCTTCCCTGAAAGACCTTGCAATTTAATGGGGCCAAAACCTGCAAACAAGTATATTCAGAGCAAGCTACAAACAAGATCAGTAGGAAGTAATTAACAAAGGGAGGATAGTGGAATTAAGAGGAATTTGTGTAAGGCTTCTAATAAAAGAAGGGATTTTAATTGGTACTTAAAGGAAGTCATGGAGGTGAATTGGTGGATTGGAGGAAGGAGAGAGTTCCAGGCATGGGGGACAGTCAGAGAAAATGCTCAGAGCCAAGAGACAGAAAGTCTTGCTTGAGGAAGGGCAAAGAGGTAAGTATCACTGGATTGAAGAGTGGATGTCTGAGAGTAAGGTGTGAGAAGACTGAAAAATTAGAAGGGAGCTAAGTTATGAAGGGCTTTGAATGCCAAAGTGTTGGGGGTGTAAGCTCAGTTTTCACATGAATGGTTTCGGGCAGGTAAAAGTGAGGGCTTCTAAACCTCAGAGCTCTCACGAGGTCCCCCAGGGAACAGCTGGGGATTGAGGCGTGAAACATGAGCTATCTTGTATATTTCTACCTCTTCTTAGTGGGAAACTTGCTGGGGAGAGCATCCTACCCTTGAGATTGGTCCATGGTCTGAGCACACCTGTTGTTAATTAGCTAGGGGCTGAGAGCACGCATGGTATTCAAGTGCAAACTATGTGGCTGGGAGAGCTTAAGTAGGGACAGGAAAGCCTGAAGGCCCTCTTCTTGCTGTGAGGCCCTTAGAGGGAAGAGCGTCCCTCCCCTCTTCCGCTCCCATCCTCTTGCTGTATGATCCTTGCCCCTTGGGAGGAGGAGGGTTCCTTTCTCCCGGGGGAAGAACTCGCCCTGCATATGGATAAGTAACTAAGACCCTGAATAAAACCTAACCCTTGTTTGACTCTGGAAAGTCTCTTCTCTCAATACGTTTATCCGGATGGCCACCCAAAGACCTGGACGAAAGGTAAGAAGACTCAGGTAGCCCTCGGCCTCTAGGCCGAACACCAAAGTATTTTGTATTTGATCTCAGAGGCACTAGGGAGCATCTGGAGTTTAATGAGCTCCCTTGCTCAAACTTGTACTTTATGAAAATCAATTTAATGGCTGAATGAAAGATACATTGTAGCAGTGAGAGAATTGAGTCTGGTTATTACAATAGTCCAGGCATAAAATGATAAAAGACTGTACTAGAGTCATCGTTCTTATAGCCCTTTGTACTTGAAGAAGAGAAAAATGACATCAAGATATCTGGGTCAACATACAGTGGCTGATTAGACCAATAGAAGCTCAGAAGCTTTACCACAAGTTGGACATAAATAGTCTGTATGAACGTTTGAAATGGAGACATCTCTAAATTTGTGCATCTCACGTTTCTTTTGAGCCACCGAAATTTGCTCATGGAGCACAATGCATTGCCATCCTGAATGGTCCTGTGCCAGTGTCTCCCATGTCACAGTTGATACCAAAGCTCTTCAGAGATCTTGAGAGTGTCCTAATATTGCTTCTACTGAACTTCCATGTGAGTGCTTTCCTTGTTTGAGTTCTTGATAAAATGATCTTTTAGGCAAATGTATATTTGGTATTTGAACAACATGGTCAGCCAGTTTGTGCACTCTGCAGTACAGTCTAAATGTTTGGCAGTTCAGCTTGAGAAAGGACCTTGGTGTTTGGTACCTTATCTTGCCAGGTGATCTTCAGAATCTTCCTAAGACAATTCAAATGGAAGCAATTCAGTTTCCTGTCATGGCTCTGGTTACTGTCCAGGTTTCACAAGCGTACATCAATGAAGTTAGCAAAATGGCTTTATAGACTTTCCCTCTGGTAGGCAGCCTCTTCTCTCCCACACTTTCTTTCAAAACCTCCCAAACACTATGCTAGCTCTGACAATGGATGCATCAATGCTGTCATTCATCTATGTGTACCTCCCTGGAAAGTATACTACCAAGGAAAGTGAGCTTATCCAAAACATCCAAGCTTTCTCATTGGCTGTAACAAATGGTTCCAGGTATAGACGGTGTGTTGTTGGTTGGTAGAGAACCTGTATTTTCTTGATGTTAATTTTTAAGGCAAAATTAGCTCAAACAGCAGAGAACTGATCCATATTCTGTTGCATCCCAGCCTCAAAGCCTTCACTGCGTGCACAGTCACCTACTCTCCTATACTTTTGTCTTGGTTTGTAACCTTTTCAAGTTAAATAATTTATTGTCATTGGAGTAGCTGATTTTGATGCCATTTTCATCCTCATTGAAAGCATCTAACAGCATTGATGAAAACCTCATGCTAAAGAGCATGGAAGCAAACACATAGCCCTGTTTTACTCCATTAGTGACTGTCAATTATGTTGTGTACAAAGTTCTCTTCTGCTCCTAGCATTTCTCCTGTAGTTGTTGGATGGCAAACACCATATTGAGTGTTCTTCATCCCTTTATGAAATCATGCTGGTTCTCAAGTAGATTACCATCTTCCAAGTCAAGATCATCCTATTAAGGAACATTCTGAAAAGAATCTTGTAGGAAATGACTGGGAAAGATTTTCTCTGTGATTGTCATTGGACAACCTATTTCTTTTTCTTTTTATAGAGATGGAAACTGGAAGAAGCATCCTTGATCTCCTGGGTGATAACTTTCTCTTGTCATATAAGCCAGAAGATTTCAGTCAGCTTTTGTATGAGCAGTGGGTCCTCCACTTCATAGATATCTGCTGGAATGGAATCAGCCCCAGGAGAAGAGCCTAATGGCAATCAAAACCTCTTTTTCAATTAAAAGTTTAGCTAGAGAGTGATTGACTTCAACCAGAGCTACAAGGTTAATAGCGTCACCATTAGTTGATGATACTCTATTGAGGACATTGTAAAATATTCAGACCATCTCTCCAGGAAATATCCTCATCACTAATAAGTGTCTCTATCAGCACTGAGTAGTTGAAATGAACCATAGGTCTTTGACCCATAAATAACCTTGGCTTTGGATTTTTACTATCTGTGTAAAATTGAACCTCTTCTGCCTTTTTACTGAGTAAATGATCCTGCATTCTCTAAGTTTTGCTTGTACTGTACTTTCGAAGAAGCTAAATGTTATCTTCTTAGAGAAGAATAAATTATCATGGTAAACCCTGTAGAATTATTACTTTTTATTTAGTAGCTTCTGAATTTTCCCTTTATTTTCATTAAACCAAACCTAATGTTTTGTTTGCAAATGTTCTGGCCAAGATGAGAAAATGGGATGTTGTACAGCAAATTTGTGAAAGCTACCCACTTTTTTCCTGCTCCACTGTTGCAAAACTTGTATTGGTTTAGCTTTCTTTCCAAGTTAGCAACAAATTGTTCATTTATGGAGAAGTGTTGTAATCTATTGATGTTGAGTCTTCTGATAGTCATCTTGCCTTGAGTCTGCTGCTTTTTTTAAAGTGAATATGTACCTTGGAGTGGATGAGTCTTTGGTCCAGCACTTTGTGCCATATATTATTTTAGTCACTGATATTCTGTCATTTTCTTCTTCTTACAGTGATATGGTCTATTAAATGCCAGTGCTGTTTGTGAGGATGCCTACCTGGATTCCCTCAAATCTTCTCTAATCACACCTTCTTCAAGAGACCCTTCTAAGTAACTCTAGTTCCTTGGAACACCCCTTGCCCTTTCCATCAGTGCCTTCCTTCTGAGATTACCTCCCATTTACGCAGTATATATTTTGTATTTTTAATGTTGTTTGAATAATTTGTACCCCATTAGAATGGGAGCTCCTTGAGTGCAAGGACTGTGAGTTTTTCTTTTTCTTTATTTATATCTCCAGCACTTAGCATAGCATATTAGGAAAGTACTTAATAAATCTTTCTTATTTTTTCCTTAATCATATATTTTTTCCAGTTACATGTAAAGGTAGTTCTTGATATTTATTTTTGTAAAATTTTGAGTTCCAAATTTTCTCTCTCCTTTCTTCTGTTCCTCTTTCTCCAGTACCGCAAACAATCTGATGCCGGTTATCCATGTACAATTATATTAAACATATTTCCACATTAATTGTGTTGTGAAAGAAGAGACACGATAAAAGTGAAAAAACAAGAGAAAGAAAGAAAAAGAAACAAATGAAAATAGTATGCTTCAATCTGCATTCAGATTCCATAAGTCCTTTTTTTATGATCTCTTTGAGATATAGACCTAGAAGTGGTATTTCTGAGCAAAAGGTATGTAGGAACAGTTTTATAGCCATTTAGGTATACTTCCAAATTGTTCTTCTGAATGATGGGATCAGTTCACAATTCCACCAATGGTGCATTTGTGTTCCAGTTTTCTCACATCTTCTCCAACATTTCCCATTTTCCTATTTTTTAATGTTAGAGAGTTTGATAGGTGTGATGTGGAATCTCAGAGTTGTTTTGATTTTCATTTCTCAAATCAATAATGATTTAGAGCATTTTTTATATCACTGCAGATAGCTTTAATTTCTTCCTCTGAAAACTGCCTGTTCATATCCTTTGACAGTTTATTAATTGGGGAATGAATTTTATTATTTTAAATTTGACTACATATTTTATACTTTAGAAATATATTTTAGAAATAAGAACTTTATCAGAAACAATGGCTGTAAAAATTGATTCCTAGCTTTCTGCTTCCTTCTAATCCTGATTGCATAGGTTTTATTTGTGCAAAACTTTTTTAATTTAATGTAACTGAAGTTATCCATTTTGCATTTCATTATGTTTTCTATCTCTTGTTCGGTCCTAAATTCTGACAGGTACTATTCCTTGCTCTTTTAATTTGCTTATGGTAGCATCCTCTATGTCTAAATCACACACCCATTTTTTTAACCTTATTTTGGTATATGGTGTGAGATGTTGGTCTCTACCTAGTTTCTGGCATATTATGCTTCAGTTTCCCTAGAAGTTTTTGTCCAATAGTGAGTTTTCACCCTAAAAGGTGCAGTATTGGGGTTTATCAAACAGCCGATGACTATAGTCATTGAATACTATGTCTTGTGTACCTAGTCTATTCCATTTTTTTACAACTCTGTTTCTAAGACAGTAGCAAATAGCTTTGCCAATTGCTGCTTTATAATATAGTTTTAAATCTGGTACACGTTGGCAACCTTCCCTTGCATTTTTTTTTTCATTAATTCCCTTGATATTCTTGATGTTTTGTTTTTCCAGATGATTTTTGTTATTATATTTTCTAGCTCTACAAAATAATTTTTGATGGTTTGATTAGTATGGCACTGAATAAGTAAATCAGTTTAGGTAGAATTGTCATTTTTGTTATATTGACTCAGCCCACTCATGAACAACTGAAATTTTTCCAATTAAATAGATCTGACTTTATTTGTGTGAAGTGTTTTATAATTGTGTTCATGTGGTTCCTGGGTTTGTCATGGCAGGTAGTCTCACAAATATTGATAATGTCTACAGTTGCGTTAAATAGAATTTCTCTTTCTATCTCTTACTGTTGAGCTTAGTTATCTGTGTATAGAAATGCTGATGAGTTATGTAGGTCTCTTTTATATCGTACAATATTACTAAAGTTGTTAATTATTTTAAGTACTTTTTAGTTGATTCTTTAGTATTCTCTAAGTATGTCATCATATCATCTGCCAAAATGATAGCTTCATTTCCTCATTGTCTATTCTGATTCCTTCAATTTCTTTTTCTTCTTCTCTTATTTCTAAACCTGACATTTCTACTATAGTATTGAGTAACAAAGGTGATAGTAGACATCCTTGTCTCACCTCTGATTTTATTGGGAATGCTTCTAGTTTATTCTTATTACATATAATGCCTGCTGGTGGTTTTAGATAGATGCTACTTATAATTTTAAGGAAAACTCCATTTATTCCTCTGCTCTCTAGTGTTTTTTTATAGGAATGGGTGCTGTGTTTTGTAAACAAGTATTTCTGCACTTGTGTTAATCATGTGATTTGTTAGTTTTATTATTGATATGGTCAATTACACTGATAGTTTTCCTAGTATTGAACCAGCCGTTCATTCCTGGTACAAGTCCCACGTGATCATAACATGTTATTCTGGTGACAAGCTGATGAAATATCTTTGGTAATATTTTATTTTAAAAATTTGTATCAATATTTATTAGGGAAATTGTTCTATATATTTTTCGCCCCTTTTTGACTCTTTGTGGTTAGGTATCAGTACCCTAATTGTATCATAAAAAGAATTTGATAGCATTCCTCATTTGCCTATTTTCCCAAATTATTCATATAGTATTGAAATTAACTATTCTTTAAATATTTGAAAGAATTCAGTTGCAAATCATCCTGACCCTGGTAATTTGTTCTTATAGAGTTCATTGATGCCTTGTTCAATTTCTTTTCTAAAATGGGGTTATTTGAATATTTTATTTCCCCTTTGTTATATAGGCAATTTACATTTCTCTAAATATCCATCCATTTGACTTAGATTGCCAGATTTGTTGGCAAAATAAATGCTAGTCATTGCTTTAATTTCCTCTTCATTGTTAGTGAATTCACCCTTTTCATTTCTGATTTCATTGTTGACACTATTAAATTGATTTTCTTCTTTTTTACTTAAATTAACCAAAGTTTTATTTATTTTAATTATAACCAACTCTTTTATTTATTGGTTCAATAGTTTTCTTAATTTCAATTTTATTAATCTCTCTTTTGATTTTCAGCATTTCTAATTTTGTATTTAATTGGGCATATTAAATTTGTTCTTTTTCTATCTTTTCTGGTTGAATGCTTGATTGATTTGTTCTTTTATTTTCTCTTTCTCTATTTTATTCATGTAAGCATTAAAGATATAAAATTTCCCCCAAGGACCACTTTGGCTCTATCTCATAAGTTTTAGTATGTTGCCTCATTATTGTCATTCTCTTGGATTAAGTTATTGATTGTTTTATGATTTGTTGTTTGACCTGCTTATTCTTTTGTATTAGATTATTTGGTTTCTAATTAATTTTTAGTTTATCTTTCCATGGACCTTGATTAAATGTAATTTTTATTGCATCATGATCTGAAAAGGATGCATTGAACATTTCTGCCTTTCAGCATTAGATTATGAGGTATTTATGTCCCAATACACGGTCAGTTTTTGTGTACATGCCATATACACCTGAGGAAAAAAGTATATTCCTTTCTATCCCCATTCACTTTTCTCTATAGGTCTGCTATATCTAACTATTCTAAGATTTTATTATCCTCCTTAACTTTTTTATTGCTTATTTTGTAGTTAGATTTTTTTGTTTTTTTGGTTTTGAGAAAGGGAGGTTGAGGTTCTTCACTAGTATAATTTTTCTATTTCTTCCTGTAATTCACTTGACTTCTTCTCTAAGTGTCTGAATGCTATACCACTTGGTATATAAATGTTTAGGTTTGATATTACTTCATTGTCTGTGGTGTCTTTTAGGAAGATGTAGCTTCTTCATCATCTTTCAATAATATCTATTTTTGTTTTGCTTTTTTTTTTTTTGGTCTGAGATAAGCTATACGCCTGCCAAAACAAACTCAGGAACTATATAAAGAAAAGTATAAATAACTTTATGCAAATAAAATCAGATTTAAATATTTGGAGAAATATTAATTATTCATGGGTAGGCAGGGCTAACATAATAAAAATATAACACAAATGACAATTTTTTCCTAAACTAATTTATATATTCATTGTCATCCTAATTAAATTGTCAAAAATTATTTTACTGAATTTGAAAAATTAATAATAAATGCTCATATTAAAAGTTATTTGTAGCCTAGGTTAATTTTTTTAATTGGATGCACATTGGTACAGGTTTCTTTGCTAGAGCAGTACAGTACAGGAATACAGCCCCAATAGGGATACACATAGAACCTGTGCTAACATTCAGCCTCTGGTGATTTGGTCTACTAGTGTAATTGCCAAGTTGAATAAGTAGAGCAGAGGGAATATTACATTAATATAATTCAATAGCCTCTTAAATGATCATAAAATGGAATGTTTTTGTGTTGTATGATCCTGGTTATTTTTGGGGGATGTTATTTTTAAAATATTAAACAAAAGAACTGTTTTTATTTAGTTCTAACTGTAGCATCATGAAACTTTGCAATCTTCTGACTTCTGGAAGCTGAAATTCAGTGTTTGATTTGGGAGTGATTTTACAAACCATGGAAAATTTTTTAATATTTCCAAGTTTCAGTTTTCAAATCTGTAAATCAGGGATTATAACACTTGTTCTGCCAACGTTGTGGGACTTTTTTATAGCATCAAATGTGTTTATGTATATTCAATATTTTTTTTTGTAAATTATTCTGGAAAGGTAAGGCATAATTATTAAAGTGGTTAATCCCCTTAAATATTATATATTAGACATTTTATTGTGAGAATTCATGTTCAAAATGAGAACATCATTCAATACCGTAGATGTAGAAGATTTAGACTTGTTGGATACCTCCTTAACACAGAATAACATTGAAGAAGATGGAAACCTCTCTCTCTCTCGCTGTTTCTCTATATATACATATATATTTATATGCATATATATCTCATGTATTATTTTCTTGCAGTTTTAAAAAACCTTGTTGACAATATAAACAAAACTGGGATGTAGAAAAGAGTTGTAATTGAGGTTTTATTGTAATTTAATTGTTGGGGTAGTGACTTGACAGAGATTTCAGCTGTGATTAATTGATATGGGGAATTTGTAAAAGAGGAATGAACAATGAAAATTTCAATGACTTGTTCTAAGTCACAGAGTTAATTGGTGTATCAGAGACTAGACTTGAAACTGAACTGGTCTTGTTGCCTCCAAGGCTTCTCTCTTTTTCGGGGGCCTCATGGTCTCTTTTGGATTTTAATAGGGCAATGTTACTGTAATAAATTATATATATGTATGTATACATATACGCATATATTCCAACCTATATCCCATTTCTTAATGCTGAATCCCAGTAATGTATGTTTTCATAATCAAATCTGATTAATTTTCTTTCTTAATTTTTCAGCTCTCTATTGGTCTGAATTAGTCTCCTTGAAAAAATATAAATTTTGAGGACACATTTTGCTGAAAATGCAGAAAAGAAAAAAATATTTTTATGAATTAGATGACTTATCATTCATGACCTATCTGCTATAATTTGAATATTGGTTACCCATCTGGCATTGCTAACTTGTGATGTTTCCTTTTGCACACTACTGTATTTTGGTTTATTCATTTTAATTAAAAAAATTCAAAGTGGAGTACCATTAACTTGATATGGATAACAATATGAAAGACAAAGACAAACTATATTATACAATGACTTGCTCCAGTATCAGGGCACTGTTCTCAAGGCACCAGCTCTTCAGACTCTGGAGTTTTAATGTTGGACCTAACTTTAGAGTTGGAAAAAAATAAATGTGGAAATTTTGGAGAATTGAAATTAGGTAAGAATTTTCCCTCTTATTCCATTATGCCTCACTTTTAATTTAACTTATTATAAATACATTTCATATACTTGCTCTCATTGTCTTGTAGTAGATTTTGTAATATAGAAGAAGAAAGAAATTACTCAGACTTTTGTTCATTTTTGTGATCTTTTATTTTATAAGGAATCGCTCAATTATAGTAAATCCCCACTCATTTATTGGACAGAATTTGCACACTGTTAGCCTTTTTAAGAATATAAGTGAGAAGGAAGTAAGAATAAGAAGTTTCCAGGAGGCTGAAATAGTTTTCATACAGTCCTAGACTACTGTTTTTTTGTAATATCACTACATGTCAGGAAATCTACCACAATTTTTTGATAGTTGATTGAGCCTTACTTTGTGCATAATTGTATCATACTTGGTTATCTTGAGTTCTTGAACTACAAAAGGTTAGAAGTACAAAGTTAAAAAAGAAGATCCTGTACAATAAAAATCCAGGTGCAATCACAATTGGAATTATGTCTGCTAGCTCAACAGAAAAGATTACTTACTGTATTATGACCTAGGATAGATTTTTCAAAACAAGTTGTATTCTTTTAGTATTTTATTTGCACCATCGTATATTCACACCTTGTTTTAATATCACAGTTTTTTTCTGCATATATTCTCAACTTTTCACACTGGCATTTTTACCAAAGAAAAAGTTGAACAAATTCAAGTGATATCATGTCATATTCTGGCCCTGTGGTTCCTTTCCTCTTTGTTTAAGACCAGGAGGTGTATACACTTTATTATTCCTTGTCATAATTTCTTATTATAACTTATCAGAATATTCTTTATTTAAGTGCTCTTTTCATTTACATTGTTACAGTCATTGCACATATTCTGCTAATTTCAACTCCTTTGTTCGTATACTTCTTTAATATTTCTCTGAAATCCTCCTTTTTGACATTTATTAAAAATTGTGTTCTGTTACAACCATAAACCACATTTTATTCAGCATTTTCTCAGTTTACTTGGATCCTTTTTGTTCTGATCTGATCCGAAAAGAAGAGTTGCTATTTTTTTTTTTTGAGCTATTGTAGCATAGTACAATAAGTAATGGTCAACATGATGAACAAAATTTGAAATTTTCTTCATTCATTTCTTAAAATGGCATGATGAAATTTAAAAAAATCTTTTAAAATCCTGAAAATTAAAGTTAATAAGTTGTGGGTTTTTTTGTTATTCATTAAGTTTTTTTTTTTAGAAGATAGCTCATTGTAGATTATGTCAGATAATTAAGTTATTATTTTAGTGGAAGGAGAAGTAATATATTATGTTTTTCAAAGCAAGTATTTCCTGCTATAATAACTTATGAAAATAAATGGAGAGGAACAATTATTCATATTGTAATAGGATTTATACACGGTGGGATTTTATTAAATATCATTTCCTTGGTTAGTTTAAGGTTATATTCATAAACATTTATGTATACTATTATGAATACATCTATTATATAAAGTGATCTATGCCCAAATTAGTCTGTTGAAACTAAGAAAATCACAGTTGTCTTTAGATGCAAAATTGATATATTTTGCATTAAAATAATATTTAAATGTTAAAATCTGAAAATGGCTTAAGAGTCAGGTTCAAACATCAGTTAAATGTTTCGTAATTCATTTTTACATGAAGATTTATAAATGCTAAAATAAATGCTTTCTAAATATCAGAGTCCAATCTATAATAAATTCAGTTTTATGCTTCATTTGTAGAAGATGTTATACATTCTATGTTATTGAAGAGATAGAGTCTTGACTTATAAGGTTTTTGCTTTATCTACACTGCCTGTAAATTTCAATAAATGATGTTGAGCTTCATTAATTGTTTCTGTTGATTTTTTAAAATGGGATTATCTTAATAGGAGAAAAATAAGTATGTGAATACATATTTTGATCTCAGAATTGATTTTTCACCCAATTATGATATTTGATAATGAAAAATAAGAATAAATTTTAAACAAGTTGATAACTTCATTGTGGGAAATATTTTTAAAATGTATTTTAAATGTTTCATGGAATTCTATAACTGGATAAAAGTTTAAGAAATCATACAGTTTGTCTCATCTTATAGGAAGCCTATAAAATATTCATAAACAATTTTAAAACAATGAGTTACATAATTTTTAGGTAATGTTATGTGTTCATTTCAAAAATAATAAGCAGATCGTCATTTAGAAGGAGCTTTGCTAGTCACTGGGACATGGGATATTAAATGGATCAGTTTGGTGGCATGGTGAAGAGTGTGTTGGACCTGGAGGCAGGAAGACTTGAAATCAAATTTACCCTCAGATACTTACTAGCTGTGTGACCCAGCAAGTCACCTAACCTCTCTCTGCCTCTGTTTCCTTATCTGTTAAATGGAAATAGTAATAGCACTTACCTCATAGGGTTGTTTTGAGAATGAAATGACATAATATTTGCAAAACACTTTGTCATTCATAAAATGTTATAGTTTATTGGTTATTCATTATTAAAATGTTTTAGTTTTTCACACCCCTTAAAAGTATTATGTAAGTATTTATTTTAATTTATTGTAAACTTTTGAGAATATGTGTCTGTAGAAAACTGACTTTGACATTTAAAAATGGCTTTCCTATAAGTAGATACTTAAATGACTTTCAGACATAAAATCTTCTGTAGTTTTAAAAAGTGCATTGAGAAAACATTAATGCACTCAAACTAAATATTATGTTATGAAAAATTTAGACAGTAGCATCAATTTAATAGTTTTCAGTTTAAGTGAACTTTGTATCTAAATTCTTCATTTAATTTTAATGGAAACAAAACATACTAGGAGTACATACAAATAATTATGATACTGACAATAAGGCATTAAAATCTTACATGATTTTTTCATTTAAATGTAGGTTCCATTTAAAATATTGAGGGCATATTTTCATGAGGTCAGGGACCACAAACTTTCTTTAGCGAGATTTTCTTAATATAGTCATTTTCTCTTTTAAAACTACAATCTCATCTTGAAGGGATTAGATTTCATTAGAGTAAAAATTATAGCTGCTTTGCTGTCTGTCAAAACCAACCATAATAATAATATCTAAAATTATGTAGTTATTGTTTTCTGCCCAACATTGTGCTAAATGCTTCACAAATATTTTTTATTTGATCCTAACAATGCTGGGATGTAGGTATCAGTATTATCCCGATTTTACAGTTGACGAAACTGAGGCAGACAGAAGCTAAGTGACTTGTGCAAGGTGCCACAGCTAGTAAGTGTCTTGGACCAAACTTGAACTCAGGTGTGCTTGACTCCAAACACTGCTCTATCCAGTGTGCTACCAAGCTACCTAATCTGGCTGCTTAATGAGAAAACTGGTATAAGAAGTGTTAATTTTTTAATATGATGTTTACTTGACACAGTTTTTACATATTGTGATGGGATTTATGTAGTTGTACAATGTTAGCTAGCAACAAAAGTTGATACTTGGAAAAATATACTGATTTAGAGAGTCGAATGTTTCCTAACTGTAGATAAATCCTGCCATCTGTGGAGTATTAATAAGCATACAATGATAGCTGACATTTCTGTAACACTTAATTACTACATCTTTGCAGTGTATTTGACATTTCACTGGAGTGGTATGGAAGAAATATTCCACTAATGCAGATTGAAAATTATCCATGCTATGTATTCTACCTGACTCTTATTCATGCTTTCCATATATTTAGTGCTAAGAAATCTTTAATTCATTATCTTGACATCATGAAGCATGAAGATACAAATGTAATATTAATTATCATTTCTTCTTGCCTCATGGCCAACAGTATCTATCTATCTATCTTTCTATCTTTCTATCTATCTATCTATCTATCTATCTATCTATCTATCTATCTGTCTGTCTGTCTGTCTGTCTGTCTGTCTGTCTGTCTGTCTGTCTGTCTGTCTGTCTATCCACACATTTCTCTGGTGGCATTCTTGAATACTTCTCCATGCAGTTTGCTTAGATCTGTCATGTGTCTCTCCATTGTTCTTTGGGTGATCTTCAACTTCAGTTCTTTGGAGATGATTATTTTGCATGATTTGCAGATCTATGATATTACTGGAAGAACATTGTTGTTAAATAGATGAGCATTTGTTTCCAAGAAAAGCTTTTGATCATTAAAATCATCTTGCCATTTCCCCAAAGCAATCCAGTCAGTTTTCCTTCCTCTTATTTGATTTTGGTCCTAATTTATCTGTTTGCAATATATAAGATTATACGTCAGTCATTGTCAAGCATTCATTGACTGGGGATACAACGGCAAAATAGTGCCCTTCATTTTCTGCTTTGCTTGTTAATGAGCACTGATGAAGATTTCTTGTATTTCTGTCTTTTAGAAAATGAACATATACACATAAAATGAAGAATATCTTTAACTTGTCTAAGTTGTCTCTCCAACTGTATATCATAGTCTAGAAAATGAACATTCTATGTTCACTTGAATTCTCCCATATAGATAGACCAAGCTCTTTTGAATGATTGCACATTAGGAGACTGCAGTGTTTCAGGACTTGATGTAACCAGTGCAATGTTATCTATTAACAGCACTTTCCAAAAGACTTTACCATCTATAAGGAATCCCCTTTCAACTTGAA
Organism: Notamacropus eugenii; assembly: GCF_028372415.1. Lineage (NCBI taxonomy): Eukaryota > Metazoa > Chordata > Mammalia > Diprotodontia > Macropodidae > Notamacropus > Notamacropus eugenii. Next base: position 350,669,567 of record NC_092874.1, on the reverse strand, counting down.
GTCTGTTTCATCATTTTTATGACAGTGGCTAACGTTCATCTCCCTGTTTTATGTATCATTTGACACTAATAATGAGAAGGCTGTCAAAGATTATTTCTATTGTTACCCCTTTTAAAATAATGTATAATTTTGACTTATCCATAGTTAATAAATAAGTACAACAGAATATCTCATTTTATACGTCTTTCAGTTAGTTGTGTGATGTGAATATGTAGACAAGTGTAGAATGTCACTTGGAAAAAATTCAGTACCTTTGTCAAGGATGTCCTTGATATCTATGTAGATTTAGTTATTAGAAAACAAAATTGAGAAGCATAACTTAGGAATTTATAGCAAAGACATTACATTTCAGTTACAAATTTAGTTTCTAATGAGTTTATAATGCCACAAATTTTAACAATCACAAAAAGAAAATTTCTTTTCTTTGAGTGTTTATTACTGTAACTCCAATTTAGCTAGGGCTGAAATGACAGAGATAAAGTATCTTCCAGGTTTCCCCTCAAAACAAAACTTATCTCCCCTTGAAAGTCTAAAATGGGAATACTTCCCTGCTTACTAAGATGAAGAGCTTCTTATTAGATCACAAAAAGCTGGGACAACTGTTTCAAGTATGAAACATCATTAAACTTCCCCAGCTTTGTAAAGTCTCTGGCTGCAGTTTTTTTATGTAAGTCTTTTTGGCTGGCTGTGGTTTCCACAGTAGAGATGACAAAGAACATTGGATATGACATAAAAAACAAATTTTCCTGAGAAGCAATATAAGGAGGGTAAAGAAGGAGAAAAGGGGGGTTCCATATTATTGGGGTATAAGAGTTATACTTACAAACAGCTCAACCCTTGATGTTTGTTTTGACTAATACATATATGAGCTTCACCCATTTATCTAGAGTTCTCTTAAGTGAAGGAGTGTAAGACTAGTGATAGGCAACTGGTTCCTCACAGTCACTCCATTAACTAAATAGATAAATGGTTTCTTTCTGGCAGGTTGTGTGGTTCAACTAACGACTCTTCCATTTACTGCCTCCAATATATAGTCACTGACCAGGTATCTGGCATATTTTCTAATAGTAACAGCAAGTTAAAAGACGTACAGAAAGAGAAGTAGAGAGAGAAAAAAGAGAAAGATCAGCTGGAGGACTGGCTAGATTAACAAATGGTGAATCCACCCTCCTCCACCTTACCTCACCACCATTGAACGCTTGGTTAAAAAGTCCAAAAGAAATATTCATTTGCCCATAAGGATGGCTAGGCTAGTTCTAACCCTCCCTTGAGTAATTCCACAGGTCAAGATAGTACACAGCCTCCTAGCTTTCTGGACACTCAGAGCTCTCAGTCCTAAAATGTAGTCTGGGACCGGGGGTAACTTGATTGTATTCACCTGAACAATAGGGGTACTTACCCAGTTCTTTCTGTACAGAGTGATCCTACCTAGGTCAAATCCCACTTTTCAGAATGACCACCAGAGATCTTGCTTCTGGCACCAACTGTTACCTGAGAACAAAATTGAAAACTGAGGTTTAGAAAGAAGTCCATTAAGTCATTCAGCAGACAGGAGAGCTGAAAAAGGAATGCCCACTCTCCCAAGTTTCTATAAGTTACACATTATATAAGATTCAAAGAAAGGAAAAAAAAGAAGCTATCTGATTGACTAGTGTGGAGGCTGTTCCCAGATAAGACATGCGGGTTGCTTGAGATGTTTAACAGCAGTATGTCTATGTCTTTACCTGCATCTGTTTACTATTTGTTGGCATTTGTAGCTTTCTCTCACATGATTCCTTTTTCAACTCTGTGCAGTCTGGCTTCTGACCTCATCATTGAGCTTCATCTCCTATTTTCGAAGTTATCAATGAACTTTTGTTTGGAAAATGTGATGAGCTTGCCTTAATCTACATCCTTCATGAGCTTCTGTTACTCCTTTTGTACACTCTCTTTCTTCACACAGATTTCATGACACTACTCTCCTTGTTTTCCTACCCCTCTGATTGCTCCGTCTTAGTTTTTACTGGTTCATCATCCATAGCACATCCATCAGTTTTACTCAGGGTCCTGTCTTTAAATCTCAGGCCTCCTACACCTTCCCCTCTCTCACTTTCTCAATTAAAGACCTAGCCTCTTACTCTACTGAGTAAAAGAGAGGCATGCAGGTGGTGGAGTGGATAGAAGGTTGAATCTGAAAAGTTAAAGAAAATTTACTAATGTGTGATATTGAACAAGTCACTTAACCCTTCTGCCTCATTTCCTCCATCACACAAAATGAAAATTATAATAGCACTGATCACCCAGGTTTGTTATGAGGTTAAAATGGATGAAGTTAGTCAAATGCTTTGCAAACCTTACCAAGATATATAAATCTTAGCTATTTGCTTTTTTTAGCTTAAAAGGGGGCCATATACACATTCTCTGTCTTTTTTGCTTCATCTCAAAACCACTTGACTGTATCTCTCACACTCTATTGCTTTCTTCTAGTCCATGATTCTAACCTAACCCTTCCTCTTGACTAGGTCAACTCCTCCACCAGTGCTTGGATTCCATCTTCTCCCATCTTTTGCAACAGACTGCCCCTTTAATCACCTCCTTCCACCACTTCTCTATACTCCAACATATCCTTATCTACTGTTCCCTTTCCTATATTCTTCAAACATGGCTCCATCTCCCTTATCCTGAAAAGAAGAAAGAACAAGACAAAATCAAAACTTTTTGTTAGACCCTACCTTCCCCTGACATTATTTTATATCACTCTTTTCTTTCATAGCCCAACTCTTAGAAAAGGTTATCTTCTATCACTTTCTCTGCTTCTACTCTTACTTCTCAAGTTTTTGCAACCTGGATTCTTACTGTGTCACTCAATTAAAATTGCTGTTTTAATAATTAGCAACAATTTCTTAATTGTAAAAACTGATGGCTTTTTCTCCTTGCTCATCTTACATGACAACTGCTATATTTAACTCTGCTAACAACCCTCTCCTCAAGGTTACTCTTTTCTCTCTGGGATTTCTGACACTTCTCTCTGCTTGTTCTTTACCTAACTATCTAACTTCTCAGTCTTCTTTTCTGATTTATTATTCACATACCATCATCTAACTGTGGGTGATGTACTGAACTCTGTCCTGGTTTTTCTTCTATTTCCCCCATACATACACTCTTTCTCAGTGTCTCATCAACTGCCATGTCTTTAATTATCCCTTCAGTGCAGATCATTCCCAGCTCTATATATCTAGATCTAGTCTCTTTCTGCCTATTAAACATTTCAAACTGGATATTCCATAAGCATACTGTTATTTCTGCTTTTGCATTTCTCAGTATATTTAACATAATATCACGGATATATCAGGTGCATTAAAGTGTACTTTATGAATACATGGGTTGATTTACAGAGAACAAGGAAGATGAGCCAGTAGCATCAAGGATCTGAGATATTTGGATAATGTGACCCAGTGACATATACTGTGTCCTGACCGGGTACACAGTAAAGCACAAAATCTTCATCCAGTTGCTTTGACTTCTTTTGTTTTCTACATTGCAGACTATAGGATTCCCTTTGTATTTTTGGTATTTGGTTCCATGGTAAAAATGCAAGACACTTTCAGATACACTTTTAATTAAATGTGTTTTTATTTATCAAAAACTAAAAATCAAAGCTTTTAGTACATTGGATAAACCCATTATAGTAAACTTATGGGAGGATATGGACAAAATTTGAATAGGTTGAATGGGTTTGTGGTTATCATCTTTGGAGAAAATATCTAAATCTATAAAGATCATGGAACCTTTAGAGTATTTAAGTGTAACAAGGCAGAAGCTTTCAGCAAAATAATTAGGTGTGAATATGGAACAGTCTGTTTGCTGTAACTAGCTTATACCCTATTGATTGTTAAATTTTCATTTATACTTCAGAAATTGGCAAAAGACTCAATTTGTTTTATTGATTGTCTAGATTTAAGAAAGTAATGGGAAAATGTTAATAATACAGATTGAACTTAGAAGTATGTCCTGCACTTTCAAAGAAGCTGGTTGTTTACACTGTTTGGTAGACATTTCCTGGAATTTTGTAAAAGCAAGGGCCCTGACATACACAGGAGGGCCTGCTATCACAGGTTCTGCTTTCCTAAAGGAAACATTCAGAGGGGTCAACAATCATTTTAATCAAGGATATGTATACCTATATATCTATATCTATATAGATAGACCTCTCTATATAGATACATACATATACATATGCATACACACATATACATATGTATACATACATATATACACATATACACACATTTATGTATACATATACATACACATACACATGCATATATACATATGTACATACATACATATATACATGATTTCACTTAGTTCAGGGGAAAAAGTCAGTACCCTGAACTTCAGAGAAAATATAGAGAAATACAGATCAACAGTCAATACTTCCAAATGTCTGACATAAGCAGCATATATATGTATGTTTATATGTATGTACATCATAGAACAAAAGATGGATCCAACTCTCTGACCATAGTTACCAGAAAGGGAAGCACCAACATTTGGATTTTCAAAGCTGGGGGGGGGGGGCGGCGGCTGAGCAGCTTCCCGTGGTCTCATCTGGCATACAAACCTCCTTCCCCAAATTCAGCCTCAAAGTAAAACTTCACCCTCAGAGTATTTATGCATATTTTTATAGCCAGAGTGCACCACAAAACTTCAGAACCAGTGCCTCATTAATAAAAGATGTAGGCCTTGCTACAAATCTTCCCAGGCCCATTAATGGGTGAGGAAGATATTCTTTTTTTTTTTTTTTTAGAAGGCTGGGAACAGCTTTGTTGGTTAAAGTCTGAAACACGGTTGTGGTGCCCACTCTGAAGTGGACCGGAGTTAGGGTGCTGAGCTCCCTTTTTCATCAGTGGAAGGTACACCTCAGTTCCCAGGGTCCTCAGAGTGCTTGAGAGCTGGTGGGGATGAGAAGAGGGGAAGACAACCAACTTCTAGGCCAGGAAGCATTTAACATTGGTCATGAAGTCTTGGGGTTGGTCAGCATGGATCCAGTGGCCGGCCCCTGGGATAGACAGGATTTGAGTTTGAGAGAACAGACGCTTGATCTCGGAGTAATGACTAGGCTGGATGAATGTGGATTTAGCACCACTGAGGAAGAGTGTGGGGCCAGGGTAGGATTTCTGGAGCTGGGGGAAGTCCAGGATCTTGTCCATCTGCTGGATCAGGGCTTCAATGTTGACCCTCCACTCGAACTGCCCAGTGCTTGCTTTCACCAGATTGGTGAGGAGGAACTGCTGTACCATAGAATCCTGGATGACAGGACTAAGCTGCTGGTCGTCTACTTTGCGAGGCTGAGAGAGGGACAGCTCCTCGGGGATCTGTACAGCCTTCATGGCTTCCAAATAGGAAGGGAAGTCTAAGATGGCTGTGGTAGGCAATGGGCTGATGTCCACTGAGATGAGATACTCCATCAGCTCTAGCTTCTGTAATGCCAGTATCATGGCTGTCTTGCCTTCCATGCTGTGTCCTATGAGGACGCAGGGAGCCAGGCCAAGGTGGGGCAGAATGGCCTCCACAGCTGCTCTCATGGCCTCGTAGCTGCAGTCAGGGCTGTGAGGACTCTCTCCATGGTTCTGAGCATCCACTATCAGCACCCTCTGGCCCGTCTGCTGCTGGAGGCTCTTGCCGATGGTCTGGAAGTTGGTTTTGCTGTCGAACAAGCCATGCAGGAAGACCAGGGCCAGGCGGCTGTCCGCGGAGTCCAGCAACTTGTAGGAGAGGGCCACCGGCCTGGGGCCGCTGCTCCCGTGCGCGGCCGGAGTCCCTGCCAAGCCGAGCCCCCTGGAAGTCAGCGGGGGCTTCAAGGCCACCCCCCAGAAGCCCCTCCAGGCCCGGCTCCAGCGCCACATGCTCCGAGCTGCCTTCCGGTCCCTCCAGGTAACCGTGAATGCCCGTGCTGACCCCAGCCGAGGAAGATATTCTTTAATGACACTGTTCAATCAGAGGCACTTGATTATACTAAAGCAAAAACAGAATCCTTCCAGAATCATTTGCCTTACAATCTAAATGACCATGGATCCTGCAGCAAATAGAGGTACTCTACTTGGTCACATGGGCCTATTCATGGATGGGAAAGATCTTCCCATTAGGAAGCAAAATTATATTAACAATAAGCAAAACTGCATTATCAATATACATTTCCATTTTCATCCTAATGCATAGGGTAAACGGCTTAAAATAAATCAGAATGGATTGACAGAATTCATTACCTGTAGTAATGAATTTTCTGTAAAAAGCATAAAGACTAAATTTTATTTTAACAATCTTCATGGAATATTTGAAATCTTTGTTAAACTAGATGTGTGATGTTGCTTTGTACAAGGTTACGTAATTTTGTATTTTGTTTGATTATATAAAATATGATAATTTTTGTATGCATGTGCAAATAGTAGAGTATTAGAGAGGAAATTATACAAAAGGGAACATTATATAAATTCCAAATCATTGATGCTAAAGATGGGGGGGGAGTTTAACTGTAACTATGTCTATATTTATCTTTTTTGCAGAAATTATTTCTATCTGAAGTTGACTTACATATACTTTACTTGAATTAAATCAAGTTAATTAATTCAAGTTACTGTTAAAAAATTACCTTAAATCTCTGAACTGAAGTCTTTTTTCTCCCATAGTGAATTCTTGTTATTTGTTGCAAGTTTAGTATACATTCTTCCTAGTTCATATATAATATTCATTTTAATTCCATAGTTCTTATTATGTCATTGCAGTATAATATTTCTCATTAGATAGCTTTATTATGGGTATTTTTATACTATATTAGCATGACAGCTCTCATTTAAACCATGAAATACTGAAATGGATATCTTTAAACTAGCAGGCTTAGTAAATTTTCTGATGATCTTCACCTGTGATAGGCAAGTTATTATCTGAAGCCTACTTCTGTCATCTTGTCAATAGAGATACTCTCTTTACCAATATGTGTACAGAATCTAGCCAACACACTGAAACTTCTCTGTTCTTTTGATATTTTGTGCATGGCAATACCACACACTTCCCTCATTGTTTGACTCCCTTTACCTGTTACGTGTGTTTGATGTGTTGCTTTGGGGAGAGGGAATTGGAGAAACTTTCAAATTTGTTATGAAAAATTAGTGTATCCTTACTATTGGACTGTGACTGAGAAACTACCTAAGTCCCTGCAAACGTTCATGGTAGATTCTGAAATACAAATGTAGCTGTAGACAAATGTGAGGTGCAGTATATGACTTTGTGAATTATATTATCTGGAGTAAGTTAGTGATATAGTAGTTCACAAAGTAATTCACTGTTTCACAAATGCTTCAGCAATTTGTCTGTAGCTTGTAGCCTGAAACTCCTTTCTAGAGTAAAAAGCTGGCCGAAGAATGGATATCTCTCAGCCTTTTGGTTTTCAAGATGTCTTGCTGGAGCCTTGTAGAGGATCCCACAGACAACTGTTCACCTGGTAGACGTCATCAAAAACAATGATAATCTGACCAGATTGATTATCATGTATAGATTTCTTGGCTCCCTTCTACTTTGTCATACCTGTGCTTTTTACTTTACTAGTTGCTTTGTATATTCCTTGCCAGTATATTTGTAATAAGGAAATCTTTATCCAAATTTTTATCTAGATGTCATAAATATTTGACCTCATAGTTTGTTGAATTTATTTTCATCCTGTAAAATAGTATTTCTCATACTCTCTGCAGGAGAAGAGAAAACCTGGCTTCTAGATATCAACTTGATAGCGACTTGTGTTTGCTTGAAAGATTTCATCCTCCTTGGCCTCGGTTTCTTCATCCATAAAATAAAGGGGTTGAACCAAATGTTTTTTTTATATCCTTACTAATTCAGAAAGAGTGCGTATTTTAAAGTTGGATTTTGTTGGATGTGTCAAAAAGGTAATGCCTTTGTTCAAAATAGCTCTTGTGTGATCTTTCCTTTAAAACAAATAATGTTAATTATTCAAAATATGTGCTTTTGACATTTTTATTTTGGTTTTTCCAAATTGTATAGGTTTCCCTCATTCTTCCTTTAGTATACTAAAACTTACATATGAAGTGCAATAGAATGTAGGCTCTTTGGGGGGGGGGGGGCAGGAATTTTTTTTTTCCCTTTATATTCTGAGTACCTAGCACAATGCCTCACATACAACAGATGCTTACTCTATGTTTGGTGAATATTCCAGGGGACCGTTCTATGGTACCAGCCTATATGGGCAGCTAATTCACATTGGTCCTTTTCCCACAGGCTAGATCAAAGGACATATTCTAATGAGATTACATATATGCCTACTAAATTATAAGACTTACACGTCAGTTTGCAAAATCAACTGCACCAGTACAGGAAGTGAGGGGTATAACTAGATAACATTTCAAGTATAAAAAATGTAGATATTTTAGTAGATTACAAGTTCAACATAAGCAAACTTTATAATATGGTAGTGAAAAAAATCTAAGGCAATATTTGTTTACACTAACAGTAGTATAATATCCACAGCACAAGAAGAGATGGTACTTTGCCAGCTTCAGACTACATCTCAAGAATTCTGTTCAGTCCTGGCTGTCATATTTTAGGAAAGATATTGGTGGAGCTATAGCATGTCCATAGGTGGGTGACAAAGATTTATTGAAGGGACTGGTGAAATTTAGCCTATAAAAGGAAAGATATATAGGGACTGTCTGTGAAAGAGGTCATATCATGTGAAACCTGTTCCTGACTTCAGAGAGCAAAGTCAAAAGTAATGAATAGATATTGTAGAGAAGTAAATTTGGCTTGATCTAAGAAAAAAATTCCTAAAAATTACAGTTCTCTATAGTGTGAGCTGCTGCTGGGTTTAGTGGATTCTCTTTTGCTGAAGGTTTTAAGGGAGAGCACTGGATTAAATTCAGTTCAGCAATTTGTTCTTACAAATGCAATGAACTATGCTCATTGTTTGAGATGCTGTTTAAACTCTGGCACATGTCAATGATACCATGGAGGGGGAATTTTATTTAAGGTCACATTAGAATAGATGATATATGATATCTTCAGGAAGCCAACACCACTGAATAGGTTCCATGCAGGACTTATCCATAACTCAACATTCTTTTACAGAGAAAAAAAATGTTATTACAAGATTTCTAAATAGTTGTCAGATTTTCAGTAGTATGACATTTCAAAATGAATTTATATTTCACAGTTTTTTCCCAGATATATCACCTGTTAAATATTGTTTGTAGAGATTTAAAAATTATTATAATTTAATTTTTCACACTACTGTGTTAAGTATAATTTGACCCACAGTAATGTGTACACTATAATTGTAAAGTTAAAAAAGTGTTGTCTTCTTACTGTCTCAACACATTCTCCTTTGGAAACAAACACTTATTCATAAATTTATTGCTATTTGACTATGTTTTCTAAAGCTAATAGTAAATATTGTAGAAGGAAGAAAAAGAGGCTTTTCTTTTTTGTATCAAAAGTGAGGTGACATTTTGTGAAAATCATTTTATGACTTGAATCCAATGGAACCTTTAAAATAGGTCATAGATGCCTATTTTGAGTTCTTAACAGCAAATTCAGTTGCACATTTGAGCACATAATGTAATTTCTTTCTTAAGAAGTTTTTAATTTTATATCTTTGAAAATGAATCATTGGCAGAATCTGACTTCTTGTTTTGTTTTAAGGGAAAAAATTTGTACACAAATGAATATGTGACTATTAAGCTGGTAAGTTTATTTTTGTATCACTTTAATTTTAAAACTCTTTAAATGAACACTTATCTGTTGGTTTAATTGGTTTCACAATAAGAGCTTATATTTTCCTCTTTGTAGCTATAGAGACTGGGGAAGAAATTAGTTTTCAGAGTATGATAATGTTTAATTATTCCTTTGTTACTGACCTTTATGAAGATTTTGTTGAAATCTTACAAAGTACATCATCATATTTCAGATTCATTTATAGTTTGATTAAAATTATGGTCCATCTATACAATGTGAAACTATTGTTCAGTTATTCCACATATAATGTCCACACGATAATTTTCCTTAGGTGAAAATTGGAAATAATATTATTATCTTGCAATCCTATTAAATCTCATGATGCCTCACCAGGGCCTGATGACAACTCTGGCTTATTAAAGGTTATACCAGCAGAGTACAAGCTCTGGAAGGTCCTAATAACCTGGAAATTTTTCTGTGGACCCAGCAATGCCCTGAATGCTGTGTTGAGGAACACTTTAGAAAACTTTAGCGTCTCCATTGTAAAACTGTGGCTCAGGTGATCCTGCACTCAAATCATAGGACTTACATGGAAACAGTTTGCTAAATTGTGAAGGGGTTTTGATTTGTTATCGAAGGGAATATTCATACTAATGAGATCACTGATCCTTAAAGTGTTGAAATAAGTAGTGTAAGCATGTAGTTGTTGCCTTTCTGTGGAATAGACTCACAATCCTAGAACAGGAGTGAATTTCTCACTAATTTAAAATCAATATTAATGCTAATGCCGATAATCACAACAATAATAATTCACATGTTTGTAGATTTTGATATTTATAAAGCACTTTCATCAGAATAACCTTGTAAGGTAGTTCATAAAAGTATATTATCCAGATGAGGAAATTGAGACTCTGAGAAGTCAGCAAATTGCCCAAGATTGTACTTTAAGATGGATAACTGCAAACTGACTGTAAGAAAAGCTCATTTTTGTTGCTAAAACCCTGAAGGTTATAGAAAATGATACTACATTTGGGAAATTTTGTTTGCATTATTTTGACTATAATTTACTTATTCAGGCTATGTCATCACTAGAGAATTACCATTAAAGAAAATATTTGTGCGAAAGGTAGCACACTCAGTTCAGGAAAGTATTTCTTACTTATTTATTGCTTTTAATTCTTCTCTTTTACTTTTTAAAATGTCTTCTTTTTTCCCTAATTACATGTGAAAACAGTTTTTAACATTTGTTTTTTTTTTCATGTATTGAGTTGCACATTCTGTCCCTCCCTCCCTCCTTTCAATCCCCCTTCACTGTGATGGTAAGCAATCTAATATAGGTTATACATATGCATTTCTGTAATAGTTATTTCATTGCAAGAAGACTGAAAGAAAAGAAGGAGAAAAAGGAAGGAAGTAAAAGGAAGAAATGAAGAAAGAGAAAGAAAAAAGGAAGAGAGAAAAACAGTATTACACAGTCCCTATTCAGATAACATCGCTTCTTTCTTTGTAAGCAGATAGCATTTTTTGTCATGTGTTCTTTAGAGTTGTTGTGGATCATTGTATTACTAAGAATAACTAAGTCATTTACAATTCTTCATCATACACTATTGCTGTGTACAATGTTCCTCTATGTTAACTTTCTATCAGTTCATGTAAGTCTTTCCATGTTTTTCTTAAAACATCATGGTGTCATTTCTTATAGCACAGTAATATTCCATTACAATCATACACTAGAGCTTGTTCAGCCATTCCCCAATTGATGGTATCCCTTCAATTTCCAATTCTTAGTTATCACAAAAATGAACTTTTATAGATATATTTTACAAGTAAGTTCTCCCCCATCACCTCCACTTTTTCATGTCTTTGGGATACAGACCTAGCAGTGGTATTGCTGAATCAAGGGGTGTACACAATTTTATAGCCCTTTGAGCATAGTTCCAAAATGCCCTGCAGAATAGTTGGATCAATTCACAATTCCAATAGCATGTGAGTGTCCAAGTTTTCCCACCTCTCCTCCAACATTTATCATTTCCTTTTCTGTCAAATTAGCTAATCTAATAGGTATACCTCAGAGATGTTTTAATTTGAATTTCTCTAATTAATAGTTATTAAAAACATTTCATGTGAGTATACATAGCTTTGATATAGATTGCTTCATCTGAAACTGCCTGTTCATATCCCTTGACAATTTGTCAATCGGGGAATATCTTATATCCTTATAAATTTGACTTAGTCTATATATTTGAGAAATGAGATATTGATGAGAGATACTGAAATTCTCTCATTCAGTTGTCTGTTTTCCTTCTAATTTTGGTTGAATTGGTTTTCTTTGTGCAAGAAACTGTTAATTTTATATAATCAAGATGATCTATTTTGCATTTTGTAATGTTCTCTGTATCTTGTTTGACCCTAATTTTTCCCCTTATCCACATATCTGACAAGTAGACTATTGCTTGCTCTTCTAATTTGTTTATGACATCACCCTATATGTGTAAATCATGTACCTATTTTGACATAATCTTGGTATATGGTGTAAAATCTTGTTCTATACCTAGTTTCTGCCATATTGTTTTCCAGTTTTCCCAGAAGATTTTGTTAAATAATGCATTTTTGTCCCAAAAACTTGCATCTTTTTTCACAAACTAGATTACATTGGTCATTTATTGCAATATGTTTTGCGCCTAATCTATTCTTCAGATCAATCATTCTATTTCTTTGTCAGTACCAGATTGTTTGGATAACTACCACTTTATAATACGGTTTGAGATTTAGTATGGCTAGACCACCTTCCTTCAGATTTTTTTCATTGATTCCCTTGATATTCCTGACCTTTTACTTTTATCTGCTCCATAAAATAAGTTTTTTTGTGGTTTGGTATGGCACTGAATCAGTAGACTAATTTAGGTAGAATTGTCATTTTTATTATATTGGTTTAGTCTACCCATGAGCAATTTATATTTTTCTAGTTGTTTAGATATTATTTTATTTATGTGAAAAAATGTTTCGCTGTTATGTTCATATGGCGCTTGGATATTAGCATGGCAGGTAAACTCCCAAGAATTTTATATTGTCTACAGTTATTTAAGATGAAATGTGTTTCTTACTGCTGGATTTTGTTGCCAATACATAAAAATGCTTACTATTTATGTGGGTTTATTCTATATCTTACAACTTTGCTAAAGTCATTAATTCTACTAGTTTTTTATGTTAGTTCTCTAGTATTCCTTAAATATACCATTATATCATCTGCAATGAGTGATAGCTTTGTTTCCTCATTGCCTATTCTAATTCCTTCAATTTCTTTTTCTTCTCTTTTTTCTATAGCTAGAATTTCCAGTACGATATTGAATAACAGTGGTGATACTGGGTATCCTTGCTTCAACTCTGATTGTATTGAAAAGGCTTCTAGCTTATTGCTAATGTGAATAATACTTGCTAGTAGTCGTGGATAAAGATAACATAGTTTAAGGTAAGCTTCATTTGTTAATATGCTCTCAGTTATTTTAATAGAAATGTATGTTGGAATATGCCAGAGGCTTTTTTGACATCTGTTGAGAAAATCATATGATTTCTATTGGTTTTGTTATTGATATGTTCAATTATGCTGATAGTTTTCCTAATATTGAACCAGCCTTACATTCCTAGTATAAATCCCATCCAGTCTTAGTGTATGACTCTAGTGATATAGTACTGTAATATCCTTGGCTAGTTTTTCATTTAAAAGATTTTCAGTTAGTATTCATTAAGGAAATTGGTCTATAATTTTCTTTTTCTGTTTTCACTCTTCTGGTTTTAGGTATCAGTACCATATTTGTGTCGTGGAAAGAATTTGAGAGGATTCCTTCATCTATTTTTCCCTGCACTTTATATGGTACTGGGACAATTTATTCTTTAAATGTTTGGTAAAATTTGCTAGTGAATCTACCTGGCCCTGGGGATTTTTTCTTAGGAAGTTCATTGATGAGTTATCAAATTTCTTTTTCTAAGATTGGATTATTTAAGCATTATATTTCATTTTCTGTTAATTTGACTACTTATATTTTTTTAATAAATATTAATCTATTTCTCTTAGATCTCCAGGTTTATTGGCATATAATTGGGCAAACTAGCTTCTAATAACTGTTTTCATTTCCTCTTCATTCGTGGTGAATTTATTCCTTTCATTCTTGACGTTAATAATTTTGTATCTTTTCTTTATGAAATAAAATTAATTAGTGGTTTGTCTATTTTATTGTTTTTTTGTAAAGCTGCCTTCAATTTTTATTTATTAGTTCAATATCTTTCTTACTTTTACGTTTAATTTTATTAATCCCCTTTGATTTTTTAGGCTTTCAAATCTGGTGTTTAATTGGAGATTTTTAAATGATCCTTTACTTAAAAATTAAACTATCCATATTCTGTGGCTTCAGACATATAGCAAATGCCTAATGGTTCACTCATGATTGATATATTGAAGCTAAATCTTTAAGCCACCCTATACCCTTTCACATTAGCCAAGAATTTTCAAATGAAAATTTGCCTTTATAACTATCATCTTTAGTTTTATAACAAAATATACTTCTTTAAAAATTTAAGTTTTCAAATATATATTTTTATCACATCCTTTTAAAACCCATTTCATGTGTAACAACACCTGGAAGAAAAAGTTGTTTGGTCTGATAGCATTTCTTTTAAAATGGTCTCTCAAATTTCACAATATAAGAGAATTTAGGAATACAAGAATAACAAAAACAATAAACTTCAGATGACATCAATTCAGTTAACTTCATTTCCAAATTATCACATATTATTACCTTTAGAACTTTAAAACTACTTTAGTGTTTTCAGGTATGGAACACTTACATTCAATTAAGGAAATATTGTAGTGTTTAGCATATGCTAGCCATTGTGTTAAGCACTTTACAATTATTGTATTACTTTGATCTTCATAACAACCCTGGGAGGTGGGTACCATGCTTATTTTTTCTCCTTAGAGATCAGGAACCTGGGGCCAACAGAGATAAGATAACTTGCCTATGATTACACAACTAATAAATTTCTTCAAGCAGGACAAAAAAGGGTGAGCTCACTAATGGCAGAAGCTGACTTCCACCTCTGCTGCCTTGCGGTCACTGCCAGGGGTACCAGGACCTTCCCCAGCAGGAGCTGGCTGGAACCTGGCAAGCAATCAGTGTCCACTGGAGACACTGACTGGGTATTATAGGGTGCAGCAGAGGGGACTGGCTGCTGATTGGGAATCCCAGGGGCTATATGCATTTTGTGGCCAGGAAACAGTCACAGAATATCTGCACATACTCTAAAGTGGAGACCTAACCCCCTGAATTCCATAGATTTCCAGAAGCAGGCTCTATAAATACCCACAGAGGTCCCAAGTCTGGGTCCATATTAACCTTGTTCCATGCAAATTCTACAAATCATAGCACGTTAACATTTTCAGGGAACAGTTCTGAAAGTCATGGAATATATTCACAAATATCTCTAATAGTTGAGTGTCCACAGAGAGTTTACTACTCCCTAATACCCCAGGA